>NC_142879.1:4547954-4850984 GCF_051225735.1 Oryctolagus cuniculus | reverse complement strand
TAAAAAACACAATTTGTTTTAGGGGGGCACAGCCTACGCTGACTTCTCTTTACTCTACCTCCTTCTTCAGACGTGAGGTCCCATGATTGTACCATATGAGTGAACTAACATGATCATTGCAAACGCTGACACCACTACTTCTCAGAGGTGACTTGGTGCATTTACATGACTGCACTGTTTTTTCTACTGCAATTTGAACTTGGTGGATACATGACAATAGTAGGCTCACTCCAGTGTTCTGAGTGCCTGCTTGGATGCCAAGTGACAAGAAAGGGGTATAAGAAACTCCAACCTGTGGGATTTTCAGTGCCATCCCAGAAGAATGTTTTTGTCTTTTTCTCCAAACGCACTACTGAATTACACACACAAGCAGCCTCTTTAGTTGCAGCTGTCACCTTAGTCAGAAGTTGCTTTCACGTGGAAGTTTGTTCTGTTGAAGTCTGAGAGTGCAGGATGCTACTCATGCCTGGATCTTCTTTCTGCTTTCTCTGGTTCTGCACAACAGTGTCTGATTCGTCTGGTGCAGTGCACACTGACCGATCCACAAGGGCTTTGTCTGCGACTTCAAGGACGTGTGGTCAAGTGCTAGCACAGCATCAGGCCAAGGAGACCCCCGTCCCCTCAGCACTCCCTGCCAGGCCCCGACTGAGGTCTTCAGTTAGGTCTGAGGATTCCTTTGTGGCAAGGTGAAGAAAATTTTGGTGTTTGAGAATCTCTAACAGAAATACACATTTTGTAACATTTTCCACTGTGGTTTTAATACAGAACCATCTTTTTTAGAGACCCTGTAGATCATCCTCTCAGAATATCAGTATGATGGAAGCAGAACTTGGGAAGTGACTGTATAAATCTTTGTCCTCTGTTGAAAAGCAAACAGGATATCTCATTAAGCTTTATTTTACTAAGCATATATTCACTTTATTCAATATTTTATAAATTGATTCAGAGAAGAGAAAATGGAGAGACATGAAGACAATGGTGTTGGTAGAAGGGACACCTTGCCCTCATGGCCAGTTTTCTTTGGGTGAAGTCCAGGGCATAAAGCAATAAGAACATCTTCTAATCAGTTTAGTTCCAACACCCACAGCTCCAAGTGGGAGCATCCTGGTCCCAGCTAGGTTGTTGATATTGCAACAAAGCGATTGATGTGGTTTAGAGAGGTTTACATTGATTGTTTTTCTGTGTATTAATATTTTTACAGAGGAGCTGGCACTGTGATGTAGTGGGCTAAGCCTCCACCTGCAACACGGGCATCATATATGGAGCCCAGTCCATGTCCCAGCTGCTCCTTTTCCTATCCAGATCTCTGTTTATGGCCTGCGAAAGCAGTAGAAGATAGTCTAAGTCTTTGGGTGCATGCACCTGCATAGAGACCCAGAAGAAGCTCCTGCCTCCTGGCTTTAGAGCAGCTCAGCTCCAGCCATTGCAGCCATTTTGGGAGTGAACTAGCAGATGAAAGAACTCTCTCCCTCTCTCTGTCTATAATTCTACCTCTCAAATAAATACATAAAATCTTAAAAACAATTTACAGAGTGTCTACATGATAGGTATATAATATAAATATTTAAAATGCTAAAAATTCAAGAATGTCAGTGGCCACCATTGTGTTCTGTGACACTGTCATCTCACGTGGGTACCAGTTCAAGTCCTGGCGGCTCCACTTCACATCAGAGCCTGCTGTGTATGCCTGAGAAAGCAGCAGAAGATGGCCTAGGTTCTTGGGCCCATGCACTCACATGAGGAGACCTGGAGGAGACTATTGGCTCCTGGCATTGGCCTGGCCCTCTCCCTGCTGAGGAGGTGGCCATCTGGGGAGTGAACCAGCAGATAGAAGATTTCTCTCTCTCTCTCTCTCTCTTTCCCTGTCTCTATCTATCTATCTATCTATCTATCTATCTCTGTGCCTCTTGCAAATAAATAAGAGAAATCTTTCTAAAAAAATTAAAGAACTTTGAAAATCATGATGGTTAACCAATAGTTTTAAATCTTAGTTTATCAATTATTACTACTATTGCCATTAATGTCCCCTCAGACAGCACCACAACCTCAACACATTGTACTTGGATTTCCTGTGATCACATAATTCAGTTGTGTGGGCAGAATTTTGCCCCTATCTCAAATTCATATGCTGAATCTCTAAGGCCCAATTCCTTAGAATGGGAGGCAGGTCCTTAAAGTGAATAACTGGTTAAATGAGGTCATCAGGTGGGTCATATTCCCATGTAACTGGTCTATTTACAAAAAAAGGAGATGAGGGTGCAGGCAGAGAGACGACCATGAGAGACAGCAGCTGGCTACAAACCAAGAGCGATCCTTGGAAGAAACCAAAGATGTCAGTGCCTTGACCTTGGGGTTGCAGCATGCAAAAGAACAAATTTTTGCTGTCAAATCACCCTATCTGGTCTTTGGTTGCAGCAACCCTAGCCAAATAATAAAGAGGTGTTATCCATTCTCTTGTGTCACAGAGGCAACAAATCTAAGGAAGATTGACTTCTGCCACCCAACGGTTCCCACTACCCTACAGCTACCCTTACCCTCTAGCTTCAAGTTGGCTACAGTGAAAGTGAAACATCAGCTGAGGGCCTGCCTGCAGCCAGGAGGAGAGAGATGAGCGTTATTCTATTGATCTTGTTAGGGCCAGATGTTTTTGGACAGTTGGAACCCCTTATAAACCATAGCTCTACCAAGCCATCCTCAATCGCAATTTCAGTGGCTGGCTCAGGGTCCTGTAGCCTTCCTGAATTGCCCCTCAGGTTTAAGGCTGGGAAGACCCTGCCTGCTGCTTTCACAGGGTTATCTCTCTACACCCGACCCTGTCGTTACCTGAGGTCAAGTACTTGCTGCCCTCAATTACCCCATTTGAGCCAGCTGGCCCTACCAGGACACTGAGCCATAGTTTAGCAGATTTGTAGGAAACATTCTGATCTCAAGAAGTCCAAATCAAAAAGTAAGCATTATCCAATTGCAATATATACTTTATGGTATTGTATTGCATGATCTCTTTCTTATTTCTTTATATAAAATATCACAGTGCCTTCAATAGATGGCATAATCAAAGAGTAATTAGTGAATGGCTATCTTACAACACCCTTCAAATCTGTTCATCTACTAGAGTTGATGTTTTTAATCTCCTAAACATAATTGCAGGTTGCTCTATGGATTCAGAGAGGTAGAATTAATGTTAGAATTTAATTCACATGATCTCACAACATTTTCACATCAACTTCACCCCATTTATCTCTTTCCTACAAGAGTTTAAAGCATTCATAAATGGAGCAATTGGAGAAAGTAAAAAAATCCACCTCAGAAAATGTAATATATGTTCAGTATCATTAACTCTTATTTACATTGAAGGCCAGCTTCTCAAAAATAATAGAAAATAATTAGCTAACATGCTCTAGATAACACAACAATAAATCACTTATCAATTTTAATCGTACGGCATTTCCACATCAGATTTCAAGATTTTTAAAGTTTGTGTTTCTCATTAGCAACTTGTCAATATATTGTGCTAAATAGTTGTAAAAATTTTCCTTGTACCTCTGCTGCCATCTAGACTTTAAGAGCAAACATTACAAGCAGACTTCTGATGGGCTGATACATGAAAAGGAAACGATGCATAGGAGAATTATCTGAAGCTATTTGGTCAAAATAACTTTAATATGCTCTTGCACAAATTCTCACGAGAAACTTTCAAATACATACCATTAATTATTTCATAATATATCCAAATATTGTATTAGCCAGTCTAGTGAAAACAGAAAGAGAAGGGAAATATATGTATAAAAATAACACTGTGTCAACAAGTCTTAAGTAGTATGAGCCACACTCCACACGAACATGATGGATTAAGGTGTATAGCATGTGTATTTACTCTTCACATTGATCTCTCCACTTGAAAATGGGTTACCACATTAATTGCTGTACTATAATATATCCACTCCCATCCATTAAATATTCATCAATTTCCTTGGGACACAGTCCAGTGATTTAATATATGTCAGACTCTAGAGAGAGTCCACATCAGGCTCGAATCCCAGACCTGACACTCACAGGCTGTGTGGACTTGGGCAGGTTGTTCACCTCTCCATGGGTCATGGTCCTCATCAGTAACAAGGAGCTAATAACACCTGCCAGCCAGTTTTGGTCTGAGGTTCAAACTGGTTACACAATCTCTGTGTTAGACACAGAGTTCAGGAGATTTCACTTACCCGGCTATACCTCATCTCTCTCAGCCTCAAGGCAGGAGTCTCACTGACTCCCTACAGAGCTTTCAATCTGCCACAGACAACCAGACACAGGTGTCTAATGCAGACCAGGTATTATTCTTATTTGTTTGCCTGATTAGAAAGTCAAGTCATGTTTAAATTACAAAAGACAAAACACAAACACTACAGAAATATCTATCTATAGTATCTGTTCCATTCACCTCCTCATCATGTTTAAAAGAGACCTGCTATCAGGAATCTGCTATCATTCATATTGCATTATTTTCTTTTCTTATATTTTTACTGGCATCAATTTTATTATTTCTTACACCAAAAAAGATCATTCTACACCTTCTGTTGCAAATCGACTCTTAGCCGTAACTCCCTGAGCCAGATTCTACACAGTTTGACACCTATCCCAGTTTGCCTTCACATCTGAGAATTCAATTTGATTTCAGAAACACAGAAAAATAAGGCAGAATATTGCTAGGGTTTTCTTAGGGAAATAAAGGCGACCCCAAAGTAAAACCTCTCATTTAAATAGCTGCCTTTCCTTTATTTCTCTTCACCCCCTGCAGCCCCCAGAGGACACAGAATTTACCCACAACTACCCCCAGGCCACTCAGAATCACCTCCAACCCCTGGTCTCTCACTCTTTCCTGATTCCTTCTTTGTAGAAATTTACCACTCTTTCATTAACAAAACATATCCCCTAGATGCTCCCAAAACTCCTGAAAAGAGTTGAGTGAAGAATTATGTCTTATTTTTCTTTTAGAAAATGTTTATATGTTTGTTTTTATTTATTTGAATGGCAGAGATACAGAAAGATGGAGAAAGAGAGAGCAAAGAGAGAGAGCTCTTTTACCTGCTGGTTCACTCCCCAAATGCCTGGTAGAGCCAGAATTGGGCCAAGCTGAAGCCAGGAACTGGGCCACATCTCCCACATGATTCATCATAGCCTGCTGCCTCCCACTGTGCACTAACAGGAAGCTGAATCGGAAATGGAGCAGCCAGGACTCAACACTAACATTTGGGATGCAGGCCTCCTAAGCTGTGACTTAACCTGCTGTGTCAAAACACCCTCCTCAATTTTTTGTTTATATTGTAGTATTTTTCACCTTAAATTGTTTCTTGGGTATTTGCTGAGCAGGATTTAGATGGCCTGCTCAGAGGGTTAAACAGGTACAATGTGTTTGTTCGCTTGACCTGGCTCCCTGGCGACCAGGAGCAAGCCTGTCAGCTACATCACTTGCCACTGCTCTGGCTGAGTTCTGTCGAGCCTCCATGACTCGATTAACTGGTCTAAGGTGCAAGTCTTGATTGCTGGCGTTTAGAGTCAGAAATTCAGGACCACACCCTCCTTAAGGTATCTCTGGGACAAGTGTCTCAGTTCAGACCTGCCAGTGTGTCTCAGACTAAATCCTGGGTCTTGATTTCAGCAAAAAGCTGTGACTGATGCTACACTCTCGGGGACCTGTTGGTCCACGACCAGGTGACATCACCTGTTTCATAGAGGGCCCTGCAGAGCATGCAGATCCACGAGACAGTTCCTGGTGCAGAGGAGAGCTCCTGCTGTTTGAAAACCTGGCTGACCGGGATCTACACTCCTGAAGGCCAATGTCTCTCTCGGACTCTACAAAATGCCTTTGCCTCTGCTGCCGCAGCTGCCATCATCCCTGCGCAGCATCCTGGCCCTTAGCAACATCTGTGGGACATAATCGACGGGCTCCGCTCTGTCAGGGGAACCCTGATCCTGATGATACTGAAAGAAGAAATTTATATACAACATCAGGGGAGAAGGAACCTCTTTGAAATATGTCTAGAAACAGAAAAAAAAGTAGCATAGAAGAAAAAAATGAACAAGAAAGAGAGATTGGGAGTGGGAAGTGTAAAACAGAAACTTGGATACAGGGAAAGGAGTAAATTTTAAAAAAATAAACAAAAGTCCACGGTTAAACTGAAGTAGAAAGATAAAGTTCACTAAAACAATGTATATGCCCAAGTGATACAGGTGATGACTGGTTTCCTCACATCTACAGCAAAATGGATTCTGAAATAAACCAGACCCTCTGAGATGCACTAATGCAAGCACCTGGCCTTCCCTGGCCATTACTGGGGTACAGGTTGCAGAAATACTTGGGATTCCTCTGAAGGTAAGTGAAGTACTCACTGGCGATTTTAGGAAAGTTATTGATATGCAATAGAAGATCAAAGTATATCTCACGTTGGCCATTGGAGCTATTGTTTTACTAAATTCTCATGACCACATTGCTGTAACCTATAAATTGGGATACAGACCAGGGCAGTGTGTTGCCCAATTAGAGTGTTGCTCAACTAAAATCTTTAAGTCCTTGGCACTCACAAATTGACTTGCACAATGGAACCCCTGGGACCGTTTCCTTTGTCCCTGATTAAGACAATTAATCCAACTCAATGTAAGTTAAAACAGGTTTTCAGGGATTAAAACCCAATGTGCTAGGCCAGTCTAGAAAAGAGGTAATTATCCCCACTGTGTCTCCATTCCATGGCCCCGTTTGGCTTGTTCTTCAAGTTGGAAAGAATGAACAACACCTCACAATGAATCATTGCAACCTCAATGCCCACCATCACGGAGACTCAAAATTACCAACTCCACTCAACCTGGATCGTGTCTGTTCAGTGCCTCTTTCAACAGCTGTTCAGAGGCGTCTGCCTTCGCCTCTGCAGGTACATGACAAACACGCCCCTCTCATCCTGCATCTCACAGAATCCTTGGAGGCAGAGACCTGAACAGCATCTGACGCCTCCAGCGACACAGGTGTGCACTCATACTGATGGCCTCCTCTTTTGAGAACATTCATTTGACACCCTTATGTCTGACCCGCAAGTGTTCACAAAAAGGAGTTGACCATCACCCTACAGACAGTGTAAGATCCCGACACTTCACTGCCGTATGTGAAAAGCATTTAGTCAAACAAGGAAACTTCCATCCGTGACCTCAGCTTCCTCTTTTAGGCTTTTTGGGGTCTCCCAGAGAAATCATATTCCTCATTTCCAAGTTGTATTTAAGTCAGTTTATACAATTGCTACAAACCAGCCCACACTTACAAGGATCCCTTCACAAAAGGCTCTAAACTCTACTCAGACTGCACACATCAGACTCTCTCATTAGTGCCCCCAAGAAGGACTTCATGTTAAGGTTCTAGTCCCTCCTCTCAAGCCTCTGGGAGACTGTTGACGGTGCAGGTTGCTTGGGACTTCTGATGCATGAATCGGCCCTCCCTCACCCTGAGCTCAACATCATCAGGGCAGCTGCTTTTGAGAAAATATTGAGCATTTCTGGACAAGCAGGCTCCTGTGGGTCCTGAGCCTGTCTTATGGCTTAGATTCTCCACATCACCTGCATAGGTTTGGCATGGCCACGTTCACTGACAGTGGGGCCAAACCTGGGCTCTCCAGTGCACCACAGATGCAGCAGGTGATGCCTTCCTGTGCTCAGGCCCTCATCAGCTGACCCAGCGCTGCACAGGCCACAACTTCTCTGGTCCCTTTTACAACCTGCCGAGCCCCAGGGGTTCAAGGGTCATCAGCAATGAATGTGCAGCAGTGAGAGTTCATCAACTGCACTGATGCCATCGCCCCCACACTCACTGCTTTTTAATCGCTGACCAAGGACAGACACAAGGGTCAGCACACCTGACCAAACGTCAGCACTGATCACAGCCTGAGTGCCTTGGCCAGCAGGCAGCCCCATGTGCACATCAGCAGACACACTAGGCCGTTGCCAATGATCCTGCTCTCTGATCTGGCCAAAGAGAATAATAAAAATTCCTGGTCCAGTGTTGCCCACTTCGAGGTGCAGAATCCTGGGAAAGTCTTGCATCATAGATACCTAAGCTATGCATGAACGTTACAAGTAACTCTACAGATACTGAAATCACAAGAGGGTCCAGATGCTCCTTGGAGCTCCACACATTATTGGTCATGCCTGAGGCTCTTGTGTCAGCCTCTAGAATCCATAGTACTGGACATCTGACCAAGGCATTCAACTGAACTTTGACTTCCCTTAGTGGCCTCAGGCTACAAACGTCATAGGAGGTCTTATATAAAAAACTAAAACTTGATAAACAATACATGGTACATTTTATTAATCAACCAAAACCAAGATTCCATGATAATAGAATTTGACTCCACTCTGTGGTGTTTTACTGCTTCCATCTCTTGAATCTCACCCTTCTCGCTTCCTTCCTGCTAAGCACATAGGCAAGTTAATAAGCTAGGTCCTCCCTCATTTGGTGCCTATGAAAATATAAATCACACAAGCCCTCACCTGAGTGACAGCTCTCACTATGCGCCCATTCTTTTTTTTTAAGATTTATTTATTTTACTTGAAAGTCAGAGTTACACAGAGAGAGGAGAGGCAGAGGGAGAGAGAGAGGTCTTCTAACCAATGGTTCACTCCCCAATTGGCCGCAAAGGTCGGAACTGTGCCGATCCGAGGGCAGGAGCCAGGAGCTTCTTCCAGGTCTCCCATGTGGGTGCAGGGGCCCAAGGACTTGGGACATCTTCTACTGCTATCCCAGAGCATAGCAGAGAGCTGGATGTGAAGTGGAGCAGCTGGGTCTTGAACCGGCGCCTATATGGGATGTTGGCGCTTCAGGCCAGGGCGCTAACCTGCTGCGCCACAGCACCGGCCCCTATGCTCCCATTCTCTAAGCTGCCTCTTTTTCCTGCTTTCTCAATCCATGCTTAAGCCAGCTTTGGTGGCCTACTCTGCTTTCCCCTACAAAGCCCCATTATTCACCCTCTTGGTGTGTGGGTGGCATCAGCAGTCTTGAGATCCAAGCCAAATTTTGGACAGGGGTCCAGCCTGCTTCTTTTCACTACAACCATTTTGTCTCATTTTTATGGAGACAGTGTGACACCGTGAAACAGACTTTGAAGATAGACAAACAGAGGTTTTCATCCTGAGCCTGCCACTTCCCAGCTAGCATGGTTTTGAGTAAGCTGCTTCCTGTATCTCAGAGTCAGCATACAAGACAGGACTAAGTATTTTGGAAATCAAAGGAGGCAGAACTGTTGTGAAATGTACACTCACATAAATAAGAAAGGATTCATACATTTTCCCATTCACACATTTTTTGCATTTGTTTTAGGTTTATATCTTGAACCTGCTTGTAAAGATGGCCAAAAAACCAGTACCAAATTCAAAGATTTCATAGATCTTATATGGCCATCGACTTGAAGGATGTTGCTCTCTCCTCTCTATGGTTTTTACCCAATGTCTTGTTCTTTTTAGTTTATTTTAAAGGCACAGACAGTGACAGAGGCGGTCAGCAAGCCACAGAGAACTCCTATCTGCTATTCACTCCCCAAAAGCCTGGGATGGCCAGGGCTGAGCCAAGGGCAAAAGTAGGAGCTGGGAACTGGATGCAGGTTTCCCAGTGAGCGGCAGAAGATACATCACTTGATATATCCCCTACTACTTCCCAGTCTGCATTAGCAGGAAGCTGGATTCATGAGTCAGAGACAGGTACTGAACTCAAGGCACTGGAATATGGAATATGGACATCTAAACTACTAGACAAAACGTGCACCCTTATGTCTCTATTCTTTTTCCTTATTGTCAGGTTTAGCTAATCATTTCTGCTCACCCTCCCCCCATTTTTAATTAAAAACCCAACGACCCCCTTTTTTACTTATTTATCATTGTGGCTTTAAAAAGGTACTTAATTCTGTTTTTCCCAGATGGTGGACTACAGTAGAGATATAGATGGTTATGGTTTATGCAAGTCAGTAAAGGGACTGTTATGCAATGGGAAAAGGAAGCTGTCTAGTGACCTAGCATGCAGAAAGGCTGTACAATGGAAACATACCTTCAGTAACATTCAAGAAGGAGAAAGGGTGCATTGGTATTTCAATCTGCACCTCTACCATTGAATAAAGACCATTTAGTTAACACTTTTAAGTTCAGGTTTCCTCATCTATAAAATAGGCAGGGTATTAGCATCAAGTTAGGGCTTCTTTGAATGAAATAAAGCACCTAACACAATGACCAATTTAAAAGCTAAACATAAGTTCCCAGTACTAACCAGTACAGAAATGGAAACACCCCTATGGCAGAAATTAGCTGCCTGCTCTCCCAGGTGTCCTGCCAGGCAACTGTTTGGATTCTTCTCCATGGACACATTGATTGAGTCAGAAATACAAAATTAAAATATTTTCTTCTCTTGGCTAGATACAGTACAGCTTTTCCATGCATAAATTATGTACAGGAAAGACTTAATTCAGTGGAAAAATAGGGCATCTTGGAATGTTTAAAATACTATTGGAATCTGATTACTGCAGCTGTGACACCCAGAATCGGTGTAGTGGTTTAAAATCATGCTTACAGATAACGTTGGTATGCCTCCTTTCAAGAGACCGAGCCTGGGAAAGCTTGCTGACATGTCACGTCAAGCAGCCTCAACAGAGGCGCCATACGAATAGCCAAGAAGAGACCAGGACCTAAAAGCCGCTGTGCACGTGAGGTGAGCAGGGGACCCTGCAGGGCTGAGTCTCTCCTGGAGACAGCCGTCTAGACCGCCAGCCCTGCCTCAGCCTTTCAGGATCTGGAGCTTCAGGCACCCAGTGCAGTGCTGAGTCCTGACCCCTGAAGACTGTGAAATAATTAATTTTTGCTGTTTTAACTCACTAAGATTTACAGATAGTCTGTTACATGGTGTTACATAATTACAACAAAGGGACTTTAGGTTCCTGAAATAAACTGTGATAAAACAAGGAATTAGAACACATGGAGTCAGTGAGAATAGAAAACATCTTTTTTGATAGGTTAGAAATTAGTTGCAAAAAATAAAAAATGAAATCAGTTGCATGCATCACATAAAGGGGTTTCTACAAGTTTATGAAATAATGGAATTAAAAATAAGTGTATTTTGCTACAAATCAAAATTCTTGAAGATTTTTTCATAAGTTTTTAAAGATACATTGTATTTATGAACTTCAAAAAATTTCTGCACCAAAATATAATTTCTCCTATAATTCCATTCTCCATGAACTTTAAAATATACCCTCATATCCATTACTAGAAAAGGTTATTGGTAAACAAATTATGTTTGGTGTCTATCAGATGAAGTAGAAATACAGAGGCCAAGATCTTGAGCATGGAAAAAAGGACAATTATGCAAATGATTGACTCAATTTGAATTTAAAGAACCAAAGTAATTCACAGTTTCACCATGTGCCAAATATGAACCTCCAATGACAGGAGTAGCAAACTCAGTAGTTTGCGATAACAATAACAGCACAAAACAAATTACAACCATGAGTTTGTGAACAAATATATCTTCTGCAGTAATGAATGTTTTTTTTTTTGACAGGCAGAGTGGACAGTGAGAGAGAGAGAGAGAAAGGTCTTCCTTTTTCATTGGTTCACCTCCCAATGGCCGCTGTGGCCAGCGCACTGCTGCCGGTGCACTGCGCTGATCCGAAGCCAGGAGCCAGGTTCGTCTTCTGGTCTCCCATGTGGGTGCAGGGCCCAAGCACTTGGGCCATCCTCCACTGTGCTCCAGGGCCACAGCAGAGAGCTGGCCTGGAAGAGGGGCAACCGGGACAGAATCTGGCGCCCCGACTGGGACTAGAACCTGGTGTGCTAGCACGGTGCAGTAATGAATTTTTGGCATGAGCTCACAGAAAAAATGTTTTCAAAGACTCATTAATATAACTATCTTATATATGTTAAAGCCAAAAACCCTGGATATTACATACCAAATTTCTTAAGGAAAATTTGGAGTTCAATGGTTATAACATAAAAATGTAGGGTCTGTCAGAACATGTGTGGTAACTTCACACCATAAAACTGTAAAATGAACCATAAAACTTTAAAAGGAGTAACTTCTAATGAGAAATGAGAAAATCAGTTCATAAACTTTATGGTTCTGCAATTAGGTTTTGGTTGAAAGAACAGGCTGAAGTTTAGAACTGAGGGCTCATGACATCTGAACAAACGGAGAAACTGACTCACAGTTGGTTAAAGGTACCCCTTTAACATACCAAAGGATCAAATGTCTACATCCTAACCCAGGTGCACCATGGTTTCCTGTAGTAGGTGGTCCATAATCAAGGAAACTTAATATATGTTTCTGGACAGAGGTTCTCATGAAATTTCCCCATATTCCTACAGTTTCACTCTCCAAGTACAGATTTTCAGAACCCAAATCCTGGGACAACAGCTCATGGAGGCCATAAGCCTTGCACATAGCATCGCAGATTTTGTCAAGGCAGCCTTGCATTCCTTGGCAGACAACAGGCCGTACTGAAGAAAATACCCATCTATCTAAACATAGTTGTCCAAAGTGTTTTTTCCAGCTGTTTGGAGGTATAATCAAGAATTTAAAATGGCTGTATTTAAAGAGTTCAACTTGATGATTCTATATACAATTGGCACAATGCCGCTCCTTAACATAGCCATCACGTCACAAAGTCACCCTCTCCTGCTTCATTGCTTGTGGTGGGAACACTTCAGAGCTACCCTAGGTAAACTGCAATACAGAAACTCCTTGTTAATTACAGTGTTGCATGTTACATCACCAGAACTTGCTCATCTCACATGGCTGAAACCAGGTGTTCCTTGATTAACATGTTACCACTGTCCCCTCTACCTAACTCCTGGTAGCCACGCCTACACCCACTGCACCAAGGAGCTTTGGCTATTTACATTCCACTAAATGAGGCCACACAATATTTGTATTTCTGCATCAGGCTTATTTCACTTGGCTTTATGTCTTCCAGAATTGTCCCAAATGACAGGATTTCCTTATATTTTAATGTAGAATAAGACTCCATTGTATATATGCATCACATTATCTTTACTCATCCATCCATCAACAGGCCTTTATTCCCATATATTGCTCCTGTGAATAAGGCAAGCATTAATGTGAGGGTACATATACCATATCTTTAAGATCCTGATTCCATTGCTTTTGGGTGTGTACTCAGAAGTGGCATTTGGAGTCAGAAGTTCAGCATAGCAGTTAAGACACAGCCTGAGATTCCTCCATTTCACGTTGGAGTGCCAGAGTTAGATTCCTGGTTCCTCTCCCAATTCTGGATTCCTGCTAATGTGCACTCTGAGAGGCAGCGGGTGGTGATCAAGTAAGTGGGTCATTGTCACCCACGTGGGAAACCTGCATTGAGTTCTGGGCTACTGGCTGCAGCTCAGCCCAGCTATGTAGTAGGACTTCGGGAATGAACCAGCTAATGCAATTTTCTCTCTATCTCTCTCTCTGTGTGTCTCTCCCTCCTTTTCCTCCCTCCCTCCCTCTCTCTCTCACTATGAGAACATTAAGGGAGACAACATATTTGAAGCATTTATCATAGAAGGTAGTAATCAGCATACTGCTGGCATAATGTGTCATCTATTTTATTATTATCACTGTTTTTGGTGGTATAATTTGTTAGACAAATTAGATTAAACAAAGTTTATTTGAGCAAAGAACAATTCACGAATCAGGCAGCACTCAGAAGCAGAAGCCGCTCAGAGAGCTCTGCCTTGGTAACCAGTGAGTTTAAATAGGCAAGACGCAGAGCAGAGGGGAGAGACCACGTGACGGGCTCCAGGTAAGCCTCAGTCTCACCTGGCAGTGGTGTGATGAGACTGGCTGAGACCGGAACCAGCACTTCGCTACAGGACATGGGTAAGCCATGCAGCGCTTGACCTGCTGCTCCATAAAGCCCATCTTTGTCACACTGTAAGGTACAGTACAGTTTGTTTACCAAGGAAGTTGCACTGTGTTACATGGAAACTCAAGGTAAGCAGGCAGCCTCAGACCACATTTAAGTTAATTAAAAGCTGATACTCTCATGATCATCCATACCACAACATTGGTATTATTGTTTATGTTAATAATGAAGCCAAGATGTTAAAATGAAAACACTTTGCTTATATCCCCACAGCTAGGGCGTGGCAGAAGTGGGATGTGATTTGACATTTTCCTGACACAGAACTCAGATTCTTAAATGCACCATAATATTCTCTCTTTTAAGAGGCTGAGAAGAAGCCACTGATCCCTCAGTACCACATAGCCTCCCTACCTTGATGGTAAGATTGTCAGAACAGATATACGTTACTGAGATAGTAACCATCTAAGTAGGTAGACTAAACTACTCTGAAGAAGGACCATACAATTAAAGTAGGATTATACATGATACCTATATCTACAAATAAATCTTTATCTGTCTATGTATTTTAAAGTCACAAAGAATGACAAGCAAGATATGCCAACTGTCGCACTGGCAAAATAGACATTATTATGAAAGCTCAGAAATCCAGAATATATATTTGTGCTAGTCTTTTCCACCATCTGTCTCACAAGTGTCAGACTTTCTTAACTGTCTGACACACACAGCTGGTGATCAACCGCTGTGATCCATCTGTATATGTGTCACGTGCCACAGGTAAAAATTTGAGGAGCTATTTTATTAAAAGCATAACTGGAGTAGTAGTTAATGAGTGTGTGTGTGTGTGTGTGTGTGAGTTCAGACATCTCATGTTATGATAAGGATGAAATTAAACTGATCAGCAGCACCCCCCCCCCTATTTAATTTTGTTTAAAGGCCATGGTGAATTTAGACTTTGTCGTCATCAATCCAAATAATAGAGTGGACTGATTGTTGAGAATGCATCACCATTAACAATGAACCTGGCTTAATTCTGAAGACTTCATTAAGACATTAACTTCGTTGAATTGAATAGTGAGTTTGCCCTTGTATTGCTTAAAGCATATTAAAAGCCAGTAATAATACACTCTTGATATTCCAAGAGAAAGGTAAGCCAGAGGAAAGGAATAGATGAAAGACGGCGTGGAAATCTGTATTAAATATTTGATGAAAACTGAACCATGAAACAGTACCATGAGCGGAATAACAAAGACTGGAATCTGAGACTTCATTCTTACTACTTGTAGTGTATTTCCAAATACAGCAAACACAATTTTCTCATTTATCAAATAGTAATAACAAATGCCCTCTTAGATTATTGGACTCATTGAGGTAAGACAGGCCATTTAATACCCTTTGCACTACCACTGCCATTATTCCTACTATTACTATCACTACTACAACCATTACAGAATGTAAAGAAACAATTTTGTGATAGCAAATTTAAATACAACAAAACCAATTAGAGGCAGATTAAAGAGTTTGATGTAAACACAATGGAACTAGAAGGTAACATAGTATTGTAAGCAAATATATTAAATATAAGGCAACAATATATTTTAAAAGACGATCAGTATTCAGGTATACAAGCTGAAATATTTACAAGCCAAGAATCAGGAATAACTGAAGCAAAGGAGAGCAAATGCAATTCTGTGAATTTCCACAAATAATACTAGTTACTAATACCCTTAATATATAAAGATTTTTGAAGCAGCAAGTACAAATACACAGTTATTCTTAAGTGCTGAAACCTAACTGAAAAGTGATCACTGTTAAATATAAGAGTGGGAATAAGAGAGAGAAGAGATGTGCAATTCGGGATATGCTCAAGCTGACTTACCTCAAACGGTAGAGTTAGAAACAGACCAGGGGACTCCAATTCAATCCCATCAAGGTGGCATGTACCAATGCCATCTCACTAGTCCAAGTGATCAATTTCTGTTCACAATTGATCATACTGATAGGACTAAGAACCAAAGGGATCACATAAACAAGACTAGTGTCTGCAAATACTAACCGCTAGAATAAAAAAGGGAGAGAATGATCCAACATGGGAAGTGAGATACACAGCAGACCCATAGAATGGCAGATGTCCTAAACAGCACTCTGGCCTCAGAATCAGCCCTTAAGGCATGCGGATCCGGCTGAAAAGCCCATGAGAGTTATTTCAGGCATGGAAAGCCAACACACACTGCAGGGGGGGGGGACCTAAATGAAAGATCTCCACGAGTGAGATCCCAGTAGAAAGAACGGGTCATCAAAGAAGGAGGTACCTTTCTCTGAAGGGAGGAAAGAACTTCCACTTTGACCATGGCCTTGTCTAAATATGATCAGAGTTGGTGAACTCAAAAGGCTTCCATAGCCTTGTAAACTCATGACAAGATCCTAGGGTGATTACTGATGCCATAAACAAGAGTGTCAATTTGTTAAGTCAACAACAGGAGTCACTGTACACTTACTCCTCATGTAGGATCTTTGTCCTTAGTGTGCTGTACATTGTGATTTAATGCTATTACTAGTTCCCAAACAGTATTTTTCACTTTATGTTTCTGTGTGGGTGCAAACTGTTGAAATCTTTACTTAATATATACTACCCTGAACTTCTGTATATAAAGAGAATTGAAAATGAATCTTGATGTGAATGGAAGGGGAGAGGGAGCGAGTGGGAGGGAAGTTATGAGGCGGGGGGAGCCATTGTAATCCATAAGCTGTACTTTGGAAATTTATATTCATTAAATAAAAGTAAAAAAAAAACATTGAAAATTTAATGTGAAACAATGTGATATTACAAAAACAAAATTTGTAGAAATATTAAGAACAATTGTTAAATTGATGAAAAATGTTTAACCTCATCAGTAAGAAAGCAGTCAAATAAGTGCTTAAATAAGGACTTGCATTCGTTTTACCGATTGCAAATCATTGTTAACTGATGTTACTATCAGCCTGTGTACAGTAGATTAGCTTGTTAATGTGAAGATGCCAATGTAAATGTGGTAATATGTAATAAGAATTTTTTTATTTTATTTATTTGAAAGACAGAGTTACAGAGATAGGTAGAGACAGAAAGAGAGGTCTTCCATCCACTGGTTCACTCCCCAGACGGCCGCAACAGCCGGAGCTGCACCGATCCAAAGCAAGGAGCCAGGAGCTTCCTCCAGGTCTCCCACGCGGGTGTAGGGGCCCAAGAACTTGGGCCATCCTCCACTGCTTCCTCAGGCCATAGCAGAGAGCCGGATAGGAAATGGAGCAGCCAGGACTAGAACCAGCGCTCATATGAGATGCCGGCGCTTCAGGCCAGGGCGTTAACCCGCTGCTCCACAGCACCGGCCTCAAGATATTTTTAAAACATAGTAATTAAATGTCTGGTTATGTATCCTAATTTAATAATCAGCAATTCATCCTGGAGAAGACCCCACAGGCACGGGTAATCAAAGATAAAATAAACAAATGGGATTACCTAAAATTGAAGAGTTTCTTAACAGCAAAGGAAACAGTCAGGAAAGCGAAGAGGCAACCAACAGAATGGGAGACGTTATTCGCAAACTACACAACAGATAAAGGATTAACAACTAGAATCTACACAATGATCAAAAAACACCACAGAATCAAAACAAACAACCCAATAAAAAAATGGGCCAAGGACCTTAACAGACATTTTTCAAAAGAGGAAATCCAAATGGCCAACAGGCACATGAAAAAATGCTCAGGATCCCTAGCCATCAGGGAAATGCAGATCAAAACCACAATGAGATACCACCTCACTCTGGTTAGATTGGCTTACATACAGAAATCAACCAACAACAGATGCTGGCGAGGATGTGGAGAAAAGGGGACACTAATCCACCTTTGGTGGGAATGCAAGCTGGTAAAGCCACTATGGAAGACAGTCTGGAGAGTCCTCAGAAACCTGAACATAGCACTACCACAGGACCCAGCCATCCCACTCCTTGGAATATACCCAAATGGAATTAAAGGGGTGAAAAAAGCCATTTGCACCTCAATATTTGTTGCAGCTCAATTCACAATAGCTAAGACATGGAATCAACCTAAAAGTCCATCAACGGATGACTGGATAAAGAAACTATGGGATATGTACTCTATGGAACACTATACAGCAGTAAAAAACAACGAAATCCGGGCATTCACAACAAAATGGAGGAAGCTGGAAAACATCATGCTGAGTGAAATAAGCCAGTCCAAAAGGGATAAATATCACATGTTCTCCCTGATTGATGGCAACTAAACGAGCACCTAAAATGATACCCATTGAAGTGAAATGGACACTATGAGAGACAATGACATGAGCAGCCCTTGTCTAGACTGTTGAGGAAAAACTTACTATTTTGTTCCTTTAGTATTTTTGTTGTTGTTGTTGTTGCTTGGTATGCTCTACACAAGACCACTGGTTGAACTCTGTAATCAATGCACAACCATTCTTAAGCGTTTAAAAATTAATAGGAAATTGATCTTTGTGGAACATGGGAGTGGGAATAAGAGAGGGAGGAGATATATAGGACGGCACATACTCACTCAGACCTACCTCCAATGGTGGAACTGGAAATGTGCCAGGGGATTTCAACTCAATCTTACCAAGGAGGCAGGTACCAATGCCAGCACACTTGGTAAAGAGACAAATATAAATACACAACTGATCCAAAAGACAGGGTAAGTGTCGAAGAGATTACACAAATAAGACCAGTGTAAGCAAATAATGAAAGATAGAATCAAAAGGGTTGAGAATGATCCTGCGGGGGAAGCAGGTCACACAGCAGACTCATAGAATGGCAAATGCCCAAAACAGCACTCCTGTCTCAGAATCAACCCTTGGGACATTCGGATCTGACTAAAAGGTCCATGAGAGTCTCTCAGGCATGGAAAGCCATGACATGGTGGCAAAAAACAATCTAAATGAAGGATCCTGGTGAACAAGACCCCAGCAGAAGGATCAGGCCATCAAGGAGAGAGGCGCCTTTCTCTGAAGGGAGGAAGGAACCTCCACTGTAATATGGCCTTGACTAAACAAATTCAGAGTTGGTGAACTCAAGGGGCTTCCATAGCCTAGACAGCTCATAGCAAGAGTCTCGGGTGATTGCTGACGTCATAAATAAGAGTGCCAATTGTTAAATCAACAACGGGAGTCACTGGGTTCATGCTCCCCTCGCAGGATCTCTGTCCTTAATATATTTATCTATGAAACTCAAATACAACACTACTAGTCGAACAATACCCTATACCTGGTTCGGTTGTGTGAGTGCAACCTGTTGAAATCCCTGCTTAGTATATACTAAATTGATCTTCGGTATATGAAGGTAACCGAAAATGAAACGTGATGAAGGGGGGGGAGGGGAGAGGAAGTGGGTGAGGAGAGGGACACGGGAGGGAGGGAGGTCAGGGGGAAGCCACAACAATGCAAAAGATGTATTTTATATTCTACTTAAAACTATTGGTTGAGCTCTGTAATTAATACACAATTACTCTTAGGTGTTTAATTAATGCTATAACTAGTACTCAAATAGTATTTTACACTTTATGTTTCTGTGTGGGAGCAAAATGTGGTAATCTTTACTTAACATACGCTAAATTGATCTTCTGTATATAAAGATAATTGAAAATTAATTCTGATGTGAAGGGGAAGGGGAGAGGGAGTGGGAGAGGGGAGCGTTGTGGATGGGAGGGAAGACACGGGGTGGGGGAGGAGGCTATTGTGGTCCAGAAGCTGTACTTTGGAAATTTATGCTCATTAAATAAATTAAAAAAAAAAAAAGTCAAAAAAAAATAATCAGCAATTCGGGCAAATGCCTATGTGCAAAGAGTTGATCTCCGTATTTTCTATATTCGAAATTAGAAACAAGTCACTTATCCAGAACACAGCATTTAGTTATCATATGTCATATCAGAGAATGTAAATTATCATTCTATTATGAAAAGGGAAATTAGCAATCACAAACATAACTTAAAGTACATGCAAAGCCAACTTGCTGGAAAGACCATAAAGAGGCATGCGGAGCTAAGGCCTTGAATACATACGTATATATGTTTTTTTCAATGAAAACAAAAGGAAGCTGTTTTTAAAATGTCATTTTTAAAAAAAGTGACAGTAAATAACATTTACTGTCTTTTGGCAAAGAAAGTAATTACATTAGTGATCTAAAGGTTACGAATAATTGAGAGCAAGTACATCAAGCTTTGCTCTGAGGAAACTGCTCTATCAGCAACAATAGGAAAACAGCCTGCACATAAATTATACTACAGGCAGGTGACAGAGATTTGCATATGCACATAAATTGACATGGATATCACATTCCTGTGTACGTATGTATGTATATAGACATGTATTTCCATGTAAACACATACCCATGAAATATCTGTGTGTGTATGTGTGTGTGTGTGTATATATTTCATCTTTCATCAGTGTTAATGAATTGGACCAGATATTAAAGTCTATGAAATTCATCTATTTATAATCCCTAATGACAACAGTAGTATGATATGAAAACTATCTTGCTATATCTATTTGGATAATTAATGAATATTTTCTCCCATTTTATTTCAGTATTCATACTAAATGAGACTGACAATTAGAAATTATAACAGTACGGGGCCGACACTATGGCATAGTAGGCTAAGCCTCTGCCTGTGGCGCCGCCACCTTATAAGGATGCCGGTTCATGTCCCCACTGCTCCTCTTCTGATCCAGCCCTCTGCTGAGCACCTGGGAAAGCAATGGAAGATGGTCCAAGTGCTTGGGCCCCTGCACCCACGTGGGAGACCTGGAAGAAGCTCCTGGCTTCTGGCTTCGGATCCGTGCAGCTCCGGCCCCTTGGGGAATGAACCAGCGGATGGAAAATCTTTTTCTCTGTCTCTCCTCTCTCTGTCTGTAACACTACCTTTCAAATAAATAAATAAATCTTTCAAAAAAAAAAAAGAAATTATAACTGTTTACAAATGAGGTGAAAGCTCAGGTTGTTAGAGTTTAAGAAGAAAGTCAACACTAAACTATTACTTCTACACTGGAACTTGCTAGTGTAAAACATTACATTGTTTATGCAAAACCAACACACAACAAGCTCAGATATATTAATATGGCCTCTATTGATTTTTAAAATTCCATTTATGTTTAATTTATTCTAAAACAGGAAGTGCATTACTAAATCTTTGTCCTACTCCATACCACTTATCCACCTAAAGATACCAAATAAGGATTATATTGAACACAATGAAAACCTTGGGGGATGTGAGATGAAGTTGTTTTAACTTTCACAGAGTCCCAAAACAGTTTTTTCTTAAAAATAAAAGATTTAGTCAAAATATATTCAAGAAACTTTTCTTGATTTTTTTAAAATAAAAACCCTTGGTGGATAAAGGAGCTATGGCAAGTGATTAAAAACAAAACAAACAAACTAAAAAGCCCCTAAAAGGAGGGTTCCTGTGAAATATGTGTAGAGCAGATACTCCTATTTACAGTAGAAAAATCTTGTCCATGGCCATTGAGGGCATTTTTGACATTTTATCAAGGGCTGACATTATTTTAAGAGCACATTTGAACTCAACCAGGGTCCAAGATAAAGAAAGCCTCTTTCTCTACTTTTATGTTCATTTAAAAATGTCTTTTTTTAGCTCTTGAAGTTCATCCTCAATATATTTAAAGATTTATTTATTTTTTGAAAGGCAGAGCAACAGAGGGAGAAGGAGAGGAAAACAGAGAGAGAGAAAGAGAGAGAGAGAGTCCATCTCTTGGTTCACTCCCCAAATGTCCACAACAGTCATGTCTGGGACAGGCCAATGCTAGGAGGCAAGAACTCCATTCTGGTCTCCAACATAGGTAGCCGCGGCTCAGATACTTGGATCATCTCCCTCTGCCTTCTCAGGTGCTTTACGATGAAGCTGGATAAGAAACGGAGCAGCCAGGACTCAAACTGGTGCTCTAAAGTAACCTTAAGGTAGCAGTCCATAAACAGAGTAGAATATAGAGTCCAATAATAGAATCATACACACTCATACGTGGTCTATTGATCTCTGACCAAGACGCCAACTCAATAATTTAAAAGAAGTCTTTTTAATTGTTCCAAACCCTGCCTCACATAAAATGAATCACTTTAAGCACAAAATTTTTTTTTAACTTTTATTTAATGAATATAAATTTCCAAAGTACGACTTATGGATTACAATGGCTTCCCTACCATACCGTCCCTCCCACCCGCAACCCTCCCCTTTCCCACTCCCTCTCCCCTTCCATTCACATCAAGATTCATTTTCAATTCTCTTAATATACCACTTTAAGCACAAAATTTAAGTGTACAATTCAGTGGCATTAAATATGTTCACATTGTACAACCATCACCACTATATTTCCACAAGTTTATCTCCAAAGCTGAAACTTTTGTACCTATTAAAAATAAGTACCCACTAGCTGCCCTACCCCAACCTTAGTCTCTGAAAATACATGAATATACCTTGTCTCTTTGAATTCAGCGTAGAATTTGACTATTCTAGGAGTTTCACATAAGTAGGTTTATACAGTATCTTTTTGTGTCTGCCAATTTTACTCATCATAATTTTTAAAATTTCATTGATGCAGAACCTGTCTGAATTTTATTCATGACTAAATTATATTCCACTGTATGTATGTATGGTATTGTCTTTATCCATTCAAATGTCAATGAACACTTAGGTTGTTTCCACCTTTTGGCAAGTGAGAATAACATTGCTATAACCAAGGATGCATGAAAATGCCAGTTCAATTCCCTGTTTTCGGCTTCTTTGAGTATATATCCAGAAGTGGAATCCCTGGGTCATGTGGTAATTCAAAGTTGAAGTTTTGAAGAAACACCACTCATTTCTACAGACAGTACCATTTAACACTCCTGCCAGCAATTTTCAAAGGTTCAGTTACTCCATTTCCAACAGGAATATTTGCTATGTCTTGTTTTTAATGACAGCTATTCTGGTGAGTATTTTCAGTCCACTTGGGCTGCCATAACAGAATACACAGACTACATGGTGTAGCAACAAAACCAATTTTCTCATGGTTATGTTCAATTCAGTTTCTGGAAAGGGCTCTCCAGGCTTGCAGAAGCGCTATCTTCTCCTGTGTTTTCATGGAGTGGATGTAGAGCAACGGCACAGTTCCATCATATTAGGACCCCACTCATGGCTTTCCTTAACCTTGACTATCTCCTGATGCAGTCACATCAGCATTTAGACTTTCAAAATGTAGATCTTAAAATGTTTCTAACGTTAAGTGCTGTTGACCATTTTTATACACTGATTAACCATCCTGTATCTGCTTTGAATAATTGTCTGTAAAATCCTTTGCTAATACTTGCATTAGGCAGCTAGGGTTTGGTGTTGGGTTTTACAAGTTATTTATGTACTCTAGATATTAATCTCTTATCAGATATATAATTTTGAAATATTTCATTTTATGACCCATACCCCTTGTTATAGATTTGTAAAATCTTGAAGTTCAATATATTTTTATTGCTTTCAGTATCATATCTAAGAAATCATACCAAAATGCAGTGTCATGAAGAGTTTCTTCTATGTTTTCTTCTAATAATATGATAGTTAAGCTTTAGTTCTTTGATCATTTTGAGTTCATTTTTGTATATGTTGTAAGATAAGGCTCCAACTTCATTCTTTGCATGGAAATATTTAATTTTCCCAACACTATTTGTTAAAAACTATGTCCTGTCCCCACTGTGTGGTCTTGGCACTCTTGTCAAAAAATTATTTGACCATGTAAGCAAGAGTTTACTTCTAGACTTTGTGTTCTACTCCATTGATTGATACGTTTGTCTTGAAGATGGCAGGAAGTGGTTTTGGTTAATGTAGCATTCTGGCAATCTTTGAAATCAAGAAGACTCTGTACTTCAGCTTTTGTTTCCTCTTTCAAGATTCCTTTGGCAATTAAGGGATGGTCCCTTGAGGTTATATGTGAATTTTAGCAGGGGTTTTGTATTTTTTAAAAAATCATCATTGGGATTTTGAAATAGTGTAAATGAATCTATAATTTCAATAGAATTAAACATCTTATCAATTGTTAAATTGTCCCATCCATGAAAATGGGGTGTGCTTCTATTTTTATAAATCCCTTACTTTTCCAGCAACGTTTTATTGTTTTCATTTCAAAAGATTTTACTTCCTTGATTAGGTCGCACAGAAATGTTTTATCTTTTTTGAAGCTATTGCAAATTGAATCTTTATTGTAATTTCCCTAGATTTTCATTGTTTGTGTCTATAAATATAACCCATTTTTGCATATTGACTTTTTTCCACTACTGTGTTAAATTCACTTATATGTTCTGACATTCTGACATTTTCTTTTGTTGAATTTTTTAGAGATTTCTACATATAAAGTCATATTTTTTTTAAAAATATAGTTCTTCTTCCTTTCCAATCTGGGTATATTTTGTTTCTTTTCTTGATCTAACTTCTCTAGTTAGGATGTTCAATAATGTTTTGAATAGAAGTAGTGAAAGCAGACATCCTTGTGTTGGTCTTGATCTTAGGGGAGAAGCTTTCACTCTTAAATGATTGAATATATTGAACTGTATATTTTTCATAGAGGGCCTTTATTATGCTGAAATCGCTTCCCTGTGTTGAATTTTCTCAAATGCCTTTTCTGTGACATTTGATATGATCATGTTGTTTTCCCCTTCTGTTAATGCAATGTATTACATTGATTGGTTTTCATATTTTGTATTCCAGGAATAAATCCCACTTGATCATGGTGCATAATTCTTTTGATATGCAGCTGAATTCAGTTTGTATTTCACTGAGGATTATTGCATCAATATTCATAAGGGATTTGGTCTTCTTTTTATCCCTCTTAGTATTTTGTTGACTTGAAACAAGTCTTTTTAACATATGAAAACATAAATCTTGATTTTTACCATCATTTAATATACAAAATTTAAGTTGCTTCTACTGTAGATTTCAATGGAATCTTGTAAATAGTTTCTCAGAAGGTAAAGGGGGGCTGTTTAAATGATCTTGGACAGCCAAACCTTACTTATGCAGGAAAAAAAAAAAAAAAACTAGTTGCAAAAAGAATAAATTTAACTTCCAAAATAAAAAACAAGTACATATCCCTTGCCGTTAAATTGATTATAAAGTTAAAATCAAGGCAATCATTGAAAAATATACTTAAACTACATATATCTGAGAAGGTACCTGGACCTAAGATATGTAAAAGAACTTGGAAAAGTCAATGACTAAAAGACAATAAATCAAACACGCACATGTATCTTCAATGGATACTCTTCTGAACATACTAAATGGATGTTAAAATAACTGAAATATAAATGATAATGAAATACTTCAGCAATAGTACAGAGCAATAGACCACACATTGCTGGTGGTGGTGTAAGATGGTTCAATGCTTTGTGAAGAATAGTGTGGAAGTTTCTTGTAAAACTTGTTACATCTATTCTATAACCTTCCCTAGGTATTTATCAAAAGAAATGAAAATACTATCCATAAAAGTACATGTAAAACAATAGCCATAGCAAACTTAGTAAATAAATCAAACCAGAAATGATTCAAGATCATGTGAACAAGAGAATGGATACAGATAACGTGGCACATCATTTTGCAGTTTAATATTACTCAGATATCAGAAATTCAAACTATCATTCTGTGATATAATTTGGACTAATTCAAACTCTTTTTCTTTAAAATTGTTTGATATTCTAAACTTAATTTCCAAGTACATTTTAGAATCAGTTTGTCAATTTTATACACAAAAAGAACTGAGTTTTGATTATTAGTGAATTAGTGAATCCTGGTTTTGACCTGGTCCAGCCTTGGCCGTTGCAATCATTTGGGGAATGAACCGATGGATGGGAGATATTCTCTTTCTCTCTCTCTCTCTCTCTCACTATCTCTCTGTCTCTGTCTCTCTCTCTCACTCTCTCCCCTATTTATCTGTAACTCTGACTTTCAAATAAGTAAATATTTTAAAAAAGACAAAACTTCGAATCTGCTAACATCAAATAGAGAGAAGACAGTAACACCTGTGAGTGAAGTTTAAGTCCAATATTTGCATGAACTGATCCTACAACATGCAGGATGTGATGTCATCAACTGTTAAAATAAGCATTCTTTCAAATTACACTTTTATATTTTTATGATTATTAACTCCAAATGTACAAAACAAAAAGTGTCAGATATTAGTACAATGACCTGCCATATATCCCTCTTGGCACTTCCCTTAGGAACAATGAACCAAAACCCATCACCCCATGTTTTTTCCAAATACCGTATTCTTTGAGGAATCTACATACTGTCTTCTCCCACAATGGCACAATGTCTGTACTGATTTACATTACCACTAACACTGTATTAGGATACATTTTTCCCTATATCCCTGATTGCATTTATTTATTTATTTATTTTGCTTTCTGTACAATAGCCATTCTGACTGGGGTGAGGTGAAACCTCATTGTGGATTTTTTTTTTTATTGCATCAACAAAGACTTCTAATTACTGCTTCAATTTCATTGCTTGTATTTGATCTATTTAGAATTTCTATACCTTTGTTATTTGATCCTGGTAGATTAATCATAGCCAGGAAATTTACCCATTTCTTCAATGTTTTCTAATCTGTTAGTATATAGTTTAAAGTAGTTTGTAATGATCCTGTGTATTTGTGTGGTATCAGTTGTAATGTCTACATTCTTATGTATAGTTTTATTATTTAAGTTTTATGTTGTTTCTGTTGTAGGTATAGTTAAATATTTGTCTTCTTTATTTTCTCAAAAATATATTTTCATTTTGTTTGTCTTTTGCATGTGTATAAGTTTCAATTTCAATTATTTTTAACTGATGCTTATTATTTCTTATCTTCTGATAATTTGGGGTTTGGTTTGTTCTTATGTTTCAAAGTCCTTGAGATGAATCACTAGATTGTTTTTTGAGATCTTTCTATTTTTAATGATGGCACTATACACTTTCCCATTAATACTGTTTTGTATACATAGGTTTGATATATTGTTTTAAGTTTTCATTGTTTTAAGAATTTCTTCAATGACAGTAGCATGTTGTCTGATTTTTTTTTTTTAAGGGAAAGGGTTTATTGGAGAACACCCAACAGACCAGAGTGAAGGGGCAGCGAAGGAAAAAGAAAAGGAGACTGTCAGAGAGAGAGACAGAGAGGAGGGAGGAGACGAGAGGAGGAGAGGAGCCAAGGGAGGCCAAGAGAGCACAGGAGAGAAGGACCAAGAGAGCACGTGTTCAGGAACAGGCCCTTTTAAAACTTCACCTGAGGGCGGGCAGGGAAGCAGGAGCAGTGAATCCCTTTAGGATGGGGTGGAGGCTGGCTCAGGTAGCTGGGCCATGCAGCCACCTGGCTAAAACTGCACCAGTTTCCTAACATTCCCCGCTTTTGTTTTTTATAAAGCAGGGTTTGTATGGGATTACATTAGTCCCAAAAGTCCAGGAGGGGTAGAGGGACGATGATCTGTCTTTAGAGCTACTTCCTGCTGACATGGGTGATGATGTACTCTTCGCTGGCATGGGGCGATGTCTCAGGCCGCTGTCTCCTGGGTGGGGAGCCCAGTACATCCCTGTAGCAGCATTTGGTTGACTGCCTGGTTGCTGAAGGCCTTTGTTTGTTCCATTATAACCTGCTGTAAACACTTAGACACTGTGGTATAAAAGACAGGGTGAGAATAGTAACCAATGATCCTAAGAGTAGCATTAACCAGGTAATGAGAGGATTTTATAGAGGAGAGGAAATGGAGAGGTCTCTGGACCCTTGTGGGCAGTTTGAGGGATGTGGCTTAAATTGATTCCAGCCAAGACTGGGAAAAAAGCCACTTAACTTTTACAGGTAGCAGGGTGTGTCTGTAGAGAAATTTTGAACAATCATACAACGTTAAGTGGGGAAGAGGACCATCAGTACACATAGGTTGGGAGTAGAGCCATTGGTGGTAGAGTAGAGGCTATGGTTACAAAGGAATGAGGCCCAAGTGGGCTAGACAGGGTCTAGAACAAAGGACAGAATCATTATTAGAGGAGCTAAGAAAGGTGCTGTCTAAGCTACAAATAAGTTTTCTGATTGAGAGGCAAATAGAACCCGACAGAAGGGGCTTGATAATAATCTGGTGGGCTTGTACATTATGAGGCTCAGACTCATCTATCTCTTCATAGGGTACATCCTAAGGGAGGTGAGAACCTCCTTGGGGAAGGCACCCTGTTGACTTCCATTACCAGCTGGCCTGGGAGAAGAGCTGGCCAGGTAAAGGCAAGTGGCATCTCCAACAGGAAATATACAGTTCTGCCTGCAGTGTTGCTGACCCTGGTTGGCCATTTCCTCTGTTGCAGTGGTCATTTTGGAAGCTGGGCTGAGTGAAGGGCTTTTCAGCTTAGAGCCAATAAGATCTGTGGCTCTGAACTGGGCGTCCTTCGACTCCAGGGCAGGTCCATTTCCAGTGATCCAACTCTTGGCTGGCAGAGCTGCCAGGGCTCCCCATAAGCTGACTTCTGCTGAAGCCCAGGCTTGCCACACTGAAAGCCACTGCAGTGGACTGGCCTGCTGTGTCTCCTTGAGGGCAGATCACTGTACAGAGATGCATTTAATAGGCTTCTGATGCCTAGCTTTCTTTTCCTCCTGGTTTTTGTTAAAGCAGACCAGAGGATGCAAGTCAAGGGGGTGCTCAAGTCCCATCTCTAATCTTCAGTGGCCTAAACTAGAAGTCTGTAGTCACAGGCATGTTCTGTAGTAGTTTATGTTGAGGCAGACAATGCCCATGAGGAAAACTATATTCTCACTTTAAAACTTTCTTTCCCTTTGTTCTGAAAGGGAGGTCTTTCCTGTTTACTGTTTACCTCGCTGATGGCGAAGTAAATCTAGCTAAGAAATTATAATTTAAGCTCTTATTTTGGCTATGTTATTACAGAAAAATGTTAGCCATCTCTTTTATAAGATTTAAAATCAAATTTTGAATCTTGGAGATTCCTTCATAATAGAAATAGTTTCCTACCTCGAAGAGAATAGAGAAATGAGAGAACAAGTTGGGCTTAGAATAGAGAAATGGGGGAGCCAGTCCCAGATTGCTTACTGACAATAGCAATATCACATGAAAACTTAGAAAGCAGTTTTTACCCATTTAAAAAAAAAAATTCTTCTTCTTGTTGTTAATTTCTAATTTTAGTCCTCTGTGTTCTGATACAATACAAGGTATGATTTCAATCTTTCAAATTTACTGAGATTTATCCACGTCCTAACATATGGTCTATCAAATAAAATGATATATGGGCTGAAGAGAAGAATGTTCATTCTGTGATTGTTGAGTGAAGTATTCTGTTAATGTCTGTTAGGTGCATTTGTTCAATAGTTCGGTTCAAATCGGATAGACCTTTGTTGGTTTTCTGTCTGGATGTGTTCATTGATAACAGTAGGGTGTAGAATTCCCCCACTATTATTTAATTCTGTTTTTCTCTGTTTAGGTCTAATAATATTTTCTGTATATATCTGAGTGATCTTGTGTTGGATGCATCTGTATTTATGATCCTATATCTTCCTGATGAATCAATTATTTTATCAGTATATTATGTCCTTTGTTTCTTTTTATTATTTTTGACTTAAAGTCTGCACTATTTTGACTTAAAGTCTGTTCTATCTGATAAAATATAGCTCCTTCTGCTCATTTTTGGTTTCTATTTGCACGGTACACATTTTTTCATCCCTTCATTTCCAACCTATGGTTTCCTTTACCTGTGAAGTGAATTTCCTGTAGACAGAATATAGTTTATTTTTAATACATTGTCATGTTTAATTGATTTAGAACAATCTATACCTTTTGACTGGAGAATTGGGGAACTGAATCCATTGACATTCCTGTCATTTTGCTGATTGATTACTGGTTGTATCTGCTCTGTATCTGCTCTACTTTAATTCTCCCTCACTTTTAAAGGTTAGTATCACTGTAAATAATATGCTTGTTTGGAAATTCTTTTCTTTCCTCTCAAGACTTTGAATATATCTCCCCACTCTCTTCTGACCCATAGGGTTTCTGCTGAAAAGTCTGTTGTTAATCTAGTCGGGTTTCCTTTTTATATAATTTTTTTCTCTATTGTCTTTAGGATTCTCTCCTTTTCCTTAGCTCTTGACAGTGCAACTACAATATGCGTTGAAGAATTTCTTTTTGGTTAAATCTGTTTGAGAGCCTTTGAGCTTTCTGTATATGAATATCCATACCTCATTCAAAACATGGGAGTTTTTTGCTATTATTTTATTCAGCATGTTTTCATTTCCTTTGTCCTCTTCTCGTTTAGTATCCCTAATTTCTTCACTAAATGGTATCCTATGTATTATGTAGGCTTTATTCAGAATTTTTATTTATCATTATTTTGCCTGATTGGCTTATTTTGTCCTCCAGATTTTTCTTCTACTTCATTTGTTCTGCTGTTGAAGCTCTCCATTGTATTTGCTTTTTTAAAATCTGATTGATTGGGAATCTTAGCTCCCAAATTTCTGTTTGGCTCTTTTTAATAATTTCTATCTTGTTAGTGAATTTCTAATTAATATCATCTATTGTTTTCTTTATTTATACTCTATCTGTATTCTCTTGAATCTGATTATGTTTCCTTAGGTTCTTATTTTGAATTTTGAATTGGTTTTCAGACAGTTCATAAATTCCCTTAATATAAGGATGCATCTCTGAAGACCTATTATGCTCTTTTGGAGGTGTCACGCTTACTTGGTTCTTCATGCTTTACGTGTTCCTACATTAGTCCTGCACATCTGGAATAATAGTTTCTTTTTAGGCAGTAGGTATCATTGGAAAAAATATTTTGTATTTAGATGCAATATGAGGTGTCAGTTGAGTTGCTGATTTGGCTTTGACTCTATATGAGTCCAGAAATTCAACCTCTGAGTGATTTCTTCTGCAATAATCAGTGTCAGCAGTTCCTACATGCTCCACAGCTGTCTGGTCTCAGCAGATGGAGCATACAGTAGTATGACTTTGAAGGGGACGCGAACTTCCGAAGATATATATCCTTAGTCCCCAGAGAGCTGGGTGTCACACATTATTGTTGGTGATGGTATGACCACATCTCTGCTGCTGTGGACCTAGAGAGAGCTGCTTCCTTGTCCCACCAGGGAAGCCTAAGTGATGCTTGGGTTTGTGGTTCTGATATCTTCGGCTCTCAGACTACAAGATGGAAACAGGACCTTCCTCAAGTCCTGCTATTTGGGAGTGACTAATGCTGGGAATTATAGCACCATCAGCCCAAGCCCAAGTTCTGGGAGATGTTTATGGGAACGTGGCTCACTCCCATGCGTCTCAAACCGTTTATGTTGAGGATTACACAATGGGAAATGTGGGCTGGGAGCACCAGGATGCAGGTAGGTCCTTCCCTAAGTTCCAGTGGCTATGTTCTGATGACTCTAGGAGTACATTCATGGAGCTACATGATACAGTTCACAAGATGAGAGCCAGCAATTCTGGTTGTGAACTGGCAGTCACCAGCCTAAGGCAGAGGGATGCAAGCAGTAGGGGCACCTAGGGCCCACAGGTCAGTGTGTGTCACTCTAGGGATTTTAACACCAGCAACAACAGTCACATGATTGCAGGCCCAGTTCCCACAGGGCATGCAATGGTGATGTTTGGGCTGTACTCTTGCCCCCAGAATCCTGTGATAGGACCTGCATAAGGAGCTTCCTCAGATTTGATCCTTTTGGGTTGCATAGGGGCTGCTGCTGGTGACTAGAAACAAGAAGTCTATGGGAACTTTCCTAGACCACACAGAGCAAGCAAGAGCAGTGTCGGGGCCAGCACTTCGGTGGAGATGGTTAAGTCCCTGCCATCGGTGCTGCCGTTCCATATGTGTGTCAATTGGAGTCCCAGCTGCTCTGCTTCGGATTCGGCTCCCTATTAACGTGCCTAGAAAAGCAGTAGAAGATGGCCTAAGTGCTTGGGCCCCTGCACTCTCAGCAGAGACCCGGAAGAATCTCTGGACTCTTGGCTTCAGCCTGGCCCAGCTCTGGCCATTACAGCCTGCAGCCATTTGGAAAGTGAACCACCAGATGGAATCTCTCTCTCTGTCTCTCTCTTTCTCCTCCTCCTCCTCCTCTTCTTCTTCTTCTTCTTCTCTCTCTCTCTCTCCCCCCCCCTTCTCTCTCTGTATCTTTGCCTTTCAAATAAACCAATAAATAAATATTTTTTTAAAAAATAACAAGTTCAGGATATGGACCCAGAACTCAGGTGGCTGCAGGGTTTACGTGGGCCTGGTCTTTAAAGTTCCCTTGCTGTTTCTGTAGGTTTCCAGTAGTGAGGGGGCTGTTTGCTTCCCCCAAGACAGGGGGCCTTTAGCCACTCCACAGCAGCACCTCTGGTCCTACACTTTGGCGGTGGAGGGAGACCATGGGGGTTCCTTTGGAGCAATGCCAGTCAGCCCTCTTGACGTGGTTTAAAGTCAGTGAGGACTCAAATTTTCCTGTAGTTAGGGCTGCCTGCATGTGACAGCACAGGGGGTCATGGAGCTTCCTGCTTACCTCTTCCTGGCTAAATGGTGCCCCCGCAGCCAGGGAGCAGGGGAACGAAGACAGGGCAGTGCAGCTGCAGGCATGCCTTGTTCCCCTCTCACTCTGGCCTAATGAGTCTTGATGCTGCTTGCGGGCCTTATCATTTCCTCACTGAAGTCTTTCCCTCCACTCTGACATTATATATTTCCCAATAAGATGGCACCACCCAGTTGGAGAACTAAGAAGGCAGCATGCTGTTTCTCTCTCTGTTGGCTTTTGGAGTCTCTGTGCTATTTGGAGTTTCTGTCACTTCTTTACTAAAGCATCCCTTAAGATAAACTTCTGGAAAATGGATCTTCCCTTATTGTTCTGAGCTTATTTATTTGTTTTTTTCTGGTGGAAATAGATGCAAATCCTCTGCATTCAGCCATCCCAATCCCATCATAAAACAATTTTTGAGAAGTTTAAATGCAGATGTAATTTTTTGAAAACTCCATAAATAGTTTTCCAAGAACTATCATGCTTTGAAAGGAAAGGAATATGTATTAAAATTAAAAACTCCACCAAGTTATTTTCCATAATGTTATTAACCTTGCAAGGAGACACAAATGTTACATTATTCAAATGCTACCCATTAAAGGCCAAGGAGTTTTAGGTGTTTGCAAATCCACCATAGACCATGTGTCTTTCTAAATATTTTAAAATAAAATATTGCAAAGGTAGAAAGATGTGGAGGTGATTGTGAAACACTCTGATATCATGTTTTATGTTGTCTATTACCTAAGCACCATTCGTGTTAATGGGAAACCAAATCAGGAAAAGTAAACAGCACGGTTTCATCATTTAAGAACAAAAGAAGTTGATGTATTGGAAGACTTCCCCATCGGTTGCTCCTGTGTGTTCAGGTCCAGGCATTGACAGCCCATTTGCTCCAAATGGTATTTTCAATATGTTTGTTTAAAGACAACAAGGACAACAAAGTCTTCTCCCCATCAATGGTTTCTTCACATTCCAGGATATTGAAGACTTAAATGTCTCTCTCCGGGATAATAAAAACAGCATATTCCACATTGGCGCATGTATGCCTACATTCCCAGGCAATAAAAGTAACATCCCCAGAGAGGAGGTTGGACAGAGTTGCCAACAGTCTCTGAAATAAGATCCCGGCTGCCTAGTAACAGCATTTCTTCCTGGCAACAGATGCCAACAGGTGTGTAGATGGCAGCCAGTCCCTACCACATCACCCTGTGGGAACAGGGCTCAGGGTAACTGCCACAACAACGCTACTCTGGCAGCTGTGAGTAACAAACTGTCTTAGTCTTAGTCCCAGAATGCTCATATTTTCTAACATATATGAAGCAGTGCCAAGCTAACTTGTTAGACTGCAAGGAATATATCATCTCGGATCCTCTGCACTGTCTCAACATACTAAAGGAAAAAAAAAAACCTGCACTTTAATATTCAGCCTGAAGATTCTTTGGGATTTTTTTAATTTAGAAAAAGGAAAAAAATTAAAAAGAAAGAAAAAATTCCAATGGAGTAGGAGTTCCACTAAAAGATAATAGAGTTCTCACAAAGTCAAATTAAATGATTTTCACTGTGTAAACTGCTGTTTATAGACATGTATAGGTGGAGACTTAACTCTAGGGTTAACAGTGTGGAAGTCATTAGGGACTTTGGCAAGAGCTCACTCAGTGGAAGGTGAGAATGAGCATATCATCAGCATGAACTCAGAGAAGAGGAAGGGGGTGACCAGTTATAGATACCCCCTTTTAGAACAGGGGGAAGGAGAGCAAAGACAGTTATAATCATTTTATTCACAAAACTCCTGGCGAGGTGCTTCACCCAGCAGTTAAGAAGCACACATCAAACTCTGAAGGAACCCTTTGATCCCTGGTTCCGGCTGCTACACGGATCCTGGGAGCCAGCAGTGACAGCTCAAGTAACTGGGTTCCTGCCACCCATTCAAGAGACCTGGACTGAATCTCCAGCTCCTGCCTTCAACCCTGGTCAGCCCCAGCCGCGTGGGCATTTGAGGAGTGAGCCAATAGATGGAAGCTGTCCCTGTTTCTCTGCTGCTAATGTTAAGAAAATTTAAGAAAGCAAACAAAAAATAAGTGTTCACTGGTAAGTAGTGATGCCGAGATCATCTGGCCCTGTTGGGCCCTAATCTCTTTCCATCATAGCACTCATCCTCCCACGCGAAAAGTTGGAGCTGTCAGAGTCTTAATTTTCTGGACAGATGAGAATTTAGAAGTCATTTGTGAATTAATAGCACTATTCTGTATTATGATTGAGATGGACTCTGTGTTGGCCAGCTATACTTTTATGCTAATGAAGATATATTAGATTTAAACTGATGGTGAGGTGATTTACATTTCAATTGACTCTGGGAATTTAGGGTTTATTGCCTGGGGAAAACCCTAATTCTCATATATTATGATTGACTGTTCTCTTGTTATGCGGACATAATTTGATTTTAGCCAGGTCTTACAATGGAATTTAGCTTTTTCCTCCTTAATTTTTTTTAATGTAGAGTGGTATTTACTTTGTTCCTGGCATAAATCATGTTCCAGAATGGCCATCCCAAACCAGACGGCTGCTCTCCAGTTCCAGTGGGTTTTGGTTAATGTGGCATCTGCCTGCCTGTCTTGTGCTCACCCATGTATTAATACCCAGCTTTGTGCAGCTCAGAGTCTTTCAGGCCTGTAATAAGTAGTTTCCAGTCACTTAGAACCTTCTGCTTCAGCTGATACTAGAAGATTCTGTTGTTGCTTTGTTTTTCTCTTTTGGCTAGTTTAAAATTTCTCCTGGTCTCTCAGAATAGCTCACAAAAATCAAGGATTAAAACATATTTTCAAAAAGGTTAATGTTTCTTTTTTTCCCAAGAAACTTCAGCATCCCATTTCAAAGAAAAATAACTGTATTTGAAATAATTTAATAGCTAGACATTAGACTATGAATTTTGAGCCTGCTCACTAAAAATAGTTTTCATGTCACAGTGAGCTGGAATATATTTAAGTCATTCTTAATTTTTAAAATCTTTATGATGTGCTTTATGATATGTGTTTCTAAATATACATTTTCCTACTACATACTTTAAAATTCAAAGCTAAAAATTATAACATACAATTTCCCTTAAAATTAGAAAATGCAGTTTTCTTCTAAAAACCATAAAAAATAACTTTCTAGCCAAAGAGTTTCAAAGAGGCATAAAAGGAATAAGGAACAGCATGAACTTTAATCTTCAATAAGGCAGATTCCACATCTATGTTTTTTAAATCAACATGAAAGTAACCAGTCCAGTGTGGCCATTGTGGCACAGCAGGCTAAGCCATACCTTGGGATATCCACAATCAATACTGGAGTGCCTGGATTTGAAGTCCCACGTGTACGTCCTATCCGTCATTTTGCTAATGCAAACCCTAGGAGGCAGAAGATGATGGCTTTGTCCTTCCACCCCTGTGGGAGACCCAAGTTGAGTTCCTGGCTCCTGGCTTCCACGTGGCCCAGCCCTGGCTGTTTCAGGCATTTTGGGGCGTGAACCAGTGGATGGAAGATCTCTGCTCCCTCTCCCAGCTTTGTCTCTGTCACCTTGTCACTCTGCCTTTCACAAAACCAAACAAAACAAAAACCTATCTATAACTGTGCAAGAATAGTTCATAGCACACTAATTTTATATTTTGATTTTGTTTTATTTTTTATTATTTTTAAAGATTTATTTATTTATGAAAGTCAGAGTTACACAGAGAGAGAAGGAGAGGCAGAGAGAGAGAGACAGAGAAAGAGATAGAGAGAGAGAGAGAGAGAGATCTTCTATATGCTGACTCACTCCCCAAATGGCCACAATGGCTGGAGCTGCGCCAATCCAAAGCTAGGAGCCAGGAGTTTCTTCCAAGTCTCCTACATGGATGCAAGGTCCCAAGGACTTGGGGCATATTCTACTGCTTTCCCAGGCTATATCACAGAGCTGGACCAGAAGTGGAGCAGCTAGGACTCAAACTGGCGACCATATGGGATGCTGGCACTGCAGGTGTTGGCTTTACCTGCTATGCCACAGTGCTGCCCCTCACCTTTTTTTTTTTTGAACCACATATCCTCTGTTCAAGAAATCAGTTAAGCCCATGGATATATTAAGCTACAAATATTTTAGCTGGAAGCCAAGAGCCAAAGTTTCCATAAACAGCCTGTCAGTATTGTTGATGCATTTCAATTTTCTCTGTATCTTTACAGAACCAAGTGAGATCAAGAGATGTCAAAATCATGAGATTTGAGGAGTGACAGAACTTCCAACCCCAGAGGGACAGTTTCAGCCACAAGAGTGTCAGCAAGGCAGCTGTCTCGTAACTTGGGCTCAGTGGGGCTGGGCAATGCTGCCATGAACTTCATTAGCCAGGAAATATAGTAGCTTAGCATCTTATATCTTCATATTTAAGGAAAATAAATATTATGACCTTTCCATTTAACATGTGTCTAACATATTAAGGAAATATTAATAATAATTATTAAATTAAAATTAAACATCATATAGAAAATTTTGAGCCGGCGCCGTGGCTCAATAGGCTAATCCTCCACCTTGCGGCGCCGGCACACCGGGTTCTAGTTCCGGTTGGGGCGCCGGATTCTGTCCCGGTTGCCCCTCTTCCAGGCCAGCTCTCTGCTATGGCCAGGGAGTGCAGTGGAGGATGGCCCAGGTGCTTGGGCCCTGCACCCCATGGGAGACCAGGAAAAGCACCTGGCTCCTGGCTCCTGCCAGGATCAGCACGGTGCGCCGGCTGCAGCGGCGGCCATTGGAGGGTGAACCAGCGGCAAAGGAAGACCTTTCTCTCTCTGTCTCTCTCTCTGTCCACTCTGCCTGTCAAAAAAAAAAAAAAAAAGAAAATTTTATGTAGTAATAGATCAAATAGCTCAGTCTCACTTCAAATGACTTTCAAAATAATCATATGAGCATAGATAATATCATTCTCCACTTTTGATGTTTGTATAATTATACTCAAAAAGTTAAATAGCTTGCCTAAGAGGAAAAGGAATGATTCCAGTTCTGTCCAATTCCAAAGTCTCCCCCACTACACGTATATGCTTACAGTTCCAAGGAGATATTTTTATTTTAGGGAGTCACTACCATATGTCATATCCTCATATGAGAACTCAATTGGAGTGACAATGTTGGCTTTTCTTTGAATATTTTACTCTCTATTGCCCCGTGAAGGAGGCAGAGACTTCTGTCTCAGTTCTCTTTAGAGCCAGCCAGCCAGTCTACAAAACTCACAGTTTTTCTGATTCTGAGCCTGGATTTAAAAGAGCTGCCTGGGGACATTGTTCTCTCTCAGCTCTGTGACTCAGTACAACCAAATTCTTAAGATCACAAGAGTCCATGCACATCCAATCAAGGTCATAGAGGTTGTTATTTTCAAATAATATAATACAATTTTAATCTTGACATTTTAAATACATGCTCATCTCTACCCTGGTTTCAAACTCATGGAGGTTGAAAGGTATAGTTTTTTGGTCCCTGCCAATTTTTACCAGGTGTGTGGGAGTAGCTGCCTCCAAATTTCTAGTACTTAATGCATTCAATGGCACTTGCCGTGAACCCAATGGCTGCAAATGATGGAATCTGAGCCATTTTGAACTTGGTCATGAGAAAAGTGTTAATCAAATTGTGAAACTTTCTGGAACACTGACATCAAGGCCTTGAATCTTCTGGTATTTTGCCTGGACTTGTTTTTGTGTTTCATTCATTTCTCTCCTTGCACACTGACTTTTACCCCATGGTGGAAACCATGGTAGTGACGTTCTGGAGTCTTAATTCCATACAACTGTCTCCTGGGTCCCATAACTGCAGACAAAGTAGCTACCTTTCTGAGTTAGATGCTTTAAAAACCCCAGAGAAAAATTCTGACTGCTCCAATTTCAGTCAGGAACTAAATTGGGCAAATCATAAGCTGGGAAGTATAGTTTTCTAAGAACATGGCCAAGCCTGTGGCAGTAGCCCTAATAATATGGTGAAAAACACATTTGGAGGACATGGCTAACACACTGGCTCCTCTGCCTGACACACTCTCCCACATAGGTGCCTCTCTGCCACTCCGTCTCCATCTCTCATTTCACTCTGCTCTTTGCCTGCATAAATATCACAACCAGGGGTTGTCCTTGACTAGCCCAACCGAAGCACCACCGTCAGGGATGTCTTTTGAAGACAATATATCTAACATACAGGGCATGCTTGATAAATATTTACTGGACAGATGGATGGAAAGAAGGACAAAAGGAGAGGAAAGAGGGAGGGGGGACCATGGGTCCCATGGTCCCATCTCTGCATGATGAAAAAGTCCTCTGTCACGTTGTCACATTCTTGGAAAATCCTCTTCAACTTCTCTCTGAAGTAATTAGCCTTTTCCTTTTTTTGAAATATGCCTCAATTTAAAATCTTTGCCCTTCTAATCACTTAACCATGCTTAAAATGCCATCTCTAATAAGTAGGGAAATATATATTTATATAAAATAAACATTTAGATTTAATACATGAATTTATATGATAAACCAAAGCCACTATCATTGAATATGGCTGACATTATTTAAATTATTAATATTTCAGTTATTAAAAGTGAATTACCAAGTTAATTAAATGTGCTTCATAGAAGATATGCATTGTCATAGCTCAACTAAAATATGTGAAAGTTGATTTTATGTACTCTTAGGTACTCTTGCCACACAAACACAAACTCTGAGATGATGGATATATTAATTTGTTTGACTTCTGGTTCCATTTTACTATGAGCATATCATATGTGTTGTAAAACTTACAAACATTCAGTAAAAACCCTACGATACCTATGGTCATAGACATGGGGTACATAAGAAAAAGAGGAGAGCTAAGTGGTAACACTGCTGCTTCTAAAGATGATGATACTGATGAATATGATAATGGTCACAACTTCAGTGTTCCAGCACTTCAAGACTTATGTCCTTACCATTTGCATATATGACACTCTGCAGTGAATGTGTGTGGCTTTATCACATTATCCCAGAGACCACAAGCTGGCAAAGCCACAGCTGAAAGGTGACCACAGTAGGCTTGCTAACCCCTGCTTCTTCTTCTTTTTTTTTTAACTTTTATTTAATGAATATAAATTTCCAAAGTACGGCTTATGGATTACAATGGCTTCCCCCCCATAACGTCTCTCCCACCCGCATCCCTCCCCTTTCCCATTCCCTCTCCCCTTCCATTCACATGAGAATTCATTTTCAATTCTCTTTATATACAGAAGATCAGTTTAGCATACATTAAGTAAAGATTTCAACAGTTTGCTCCCACACAGAAACATAAAGTGAAAAATAATAGATGATTTTTTAAATGATGATGAAATCAGATCAGCTTCCCATGTTGGATCACTCTCCCCTTTATTTATTCTATCGGTTAGTGTTAGCAGGTACTAGACTTGCTTATGTGCTCCCTTTGACTCTTAGTCCTTTCATTATGATCAATTGTGAACTGAAATTGATCACTTGGAATAGTGAGATGGCATTGGTACATGCCACCTTGATGGGATTAAATTGGAGTACCCTGGTATGTTTCTAACTCTACCATTTGGGGCAAGTCAGCTTGAGCATGTCCCAAATTATACATCTCTTCCCTCTCTTATTCCTACTCTTGTGTTTAACAGGGATCACATTTCAGTTAATTTTCAACACTTAAGAATAACTGTGTATTAATTACAGAATTAAACCAGTCATATTAAGTAGAACAGAAAAAAAAAAAACTACTAAGAGGGATAATGTATTAAGTTGTTCATTAACAGTCAGGGCTATGCTGATCAAGTCACCGTTTCCCATAGTGTCCATTCCACTTCAACAGGTTTCCTTTTTGGTGTTCAGTCAGTTGTCACCGATCAGGGAGAACATATGGTATTTGTCCCTTTGGGACTGGCTTATTTCACTCAGCATGATGTGTTCCAGATTCCTCCATTTTGTTGCAAATGACTGGATTTCGTTGTTTCTTACTGCGGTATAGTAATCTAAAGAGTACATATCCCATAATTTCTTTATCCAGTCTACCGTTGATGGGCATTTAGGTTGGTTCCAGGTCTTAGCTATTGTGAATTGAGCTGCAATAAACATTAGGCTGCAGACAGCTTTTTTGTTTGCCAATTTAAATTCCTTTGGGAAAATTCCAAGGAGTGGGATGGCTGGGTCGAACGGTAGGGTTATCTTCAGGTTTCTGAGGGATCTCCAGACTGACTTCCATAGTGGCTTGACCAGCTTGCATTCCCACCTACAGTGGGTTAGTGTCCCTTTTTCCCCACATCCTCGCCAGCATCTGTTGTTGGTGGATTTCTGAATGTGAGCCATTCTAACCGGGGTGAGGTGGAACCTCAATGTGGTTTTGATTTGCATTTCCCTGATTGCTAATGACCTTGAACATTTTTTCATGTGCCTGTTGGCCCTTTGGATTTCCTCTTTTGAAAAATGTCTATTGAGGTCCTTGGCCCATTTCCTAATTGGGTTGTTGGTTTTGTTTTTGTGGAGTTTCTTGATCTCCTTGTAGATTCTGGTTATTAACCCTTTATCTGTTGCATAGTTTGCAAATATTTTTTCCCATTCTGTCGGTTGTCTCTTCACTCTCCTGACTGTTTCTTTTGCAGTACAGAAACTTCTCAATTTGATGCAATCCCAATAGTTAATTTTGGCTTTGACTGCCTGTGCCTCCCGGGTCTTTTCCAGAAACTCTTTGCCTGTGCCAATATCTTGAAGGGTTTCTCCAATGTTCTCTAGTAACTTGATGGTGTCAGGTCGTAGATTTAGGTCTTTAATCCATGTTGAGTGGATTTTTGTGTAAGGTGTAAGGTAGGGGTCTTGCCTCATGATTCTGCACGTGGAAATCCAATTTTCCCAGCACCATTTATTGAATAGACTGTCCTTGCTCCAGGAATTAGTTTTAGATCCTTGATCAAATATAAGTTGGCTGTAGATGTTTGGTTTGATTTCTGGTGTTTCTATTCTGTTCCATTGGTCTATCCATCTGTTTCTGTACCAGTACCATGCTGTTTTGATGACAACTGCCCTGTAGTATGTCCTGAAATCTGGTATTGTGATGCCTCCGGCTTTGTTTTTGTTGTACAAGATTGCTTTAGCTATTCGAGGTCTCTTGTGTCTCCATATAAATTTCAGCACCAATTTTTCCAGATCTGAGAAGAAGGTCTTCGGTATCTTGATTGGTATTGCATTGAATTTATAAATTACTTTTGGGAGAATGGACATTTTGATGATATTGATTCTTCCAATCCATGAGCATGGAAGATTTTTCCATTTCTTGGTATCCTCTTCTATTTCTTTCTTTAAGGTTTTGTAATTTTCATCGTAGAGATCTTTAACGTCCTTGGTTAAGTTTATTCCAAGGTATTTGATTGTTTTTGTAGCTATTGTGAATGGGATTGATCTTAGAAGTTCTTCCTCAGCCATGGCATTGTCTGTGTATACAAAGGCTGTTGATTTTTGTGCATTGATTTTATATCCTGCTACTTTGCCAAACTCTTCTATGAGTTCCAATAGTCTCTTAGTAGAGTTCTTTGGGTCCCCTAAATAAAGAATCATGTCATCTGCAAAGAGGGATAGTTTGAGTTCTTCCTTCCCAATTTGTATCCCTTTAATTTCTTTTTCTTGCCTAATAGCTCTGGCTAGAACTTCCAGAACTATATTGAATAGCAGTGGTGAGAGTGGACATCCCTGTCTGGTCCCAGATCTCAGTGGAAATGCTTCCAACTTTTCCCCATTCAATAGGATGTTGGCTGTGGGTTTTTCATAGATTGCTTTGATTGTATTGAGGAATGTTCCTTCCAAACCCAGTTTGCTTAGAGTTTTCATCATGAACGGGTGTTGTATTTTATCAAATGCTTTCTCGGCATCTATTGAGATAATCATATGGTTTTTCTTCTGCAGTCTGTTAATGTGGTGTATCACATTGATTGTCTTGCGCACATTAAACCATCCCTGCATACCAGGGATAAATCCCACTTGGTCTGGGTGGATGATCTTTCTGATGTGTTGTTGCATTCTATTGGCGAGAATTTTATTGAGGATTTTTGCATCTATGTTCATCAGGGATATTGGTCTGTAATTCTCTTTCAGTGCTGCATCTTTTTCCGGCTTAGGAATTAAGGTGATGCTGGCTTCATAGAAAGAATTTGGGAGGATTCCCAAACAATAAAAAAACAATAGTTTTTTCTAATGTGCATATAATTCTTTATTAAACAGACAGCAAGCCATAAAACTTAATGTGATCACTAGTTACACATACAAACTGCTTTGACTTTCAAAACTAATAGCTGGCAAGGAAAGCAGTGTTTCTGATCATGTCATTTTATGAAAAATCTTCTCTTGTTGAGCTTTTAATTTCTCAAAGCTTATTTTGTTATCATGCAAGTGCTGTTGGTTTCTGGATAAGGCAATGCTCAGTTTATAAAAGTTACCTCTTTGGAGTTGAGACTTACTTGAAGCAAAACATACAGTTCTCAGTGTGTTAATGAGAATGTCACTGCATGTCACTTCTACACAGGATAATCCCCCATGAATACCAGATTGACACTGCCTTAAAATTAAAAATTTGATGTTTCTGAGGATAGCAAATGTTAGTAATATTCCCTAATTCTTAGTTAGAGGGAACAGTTGAAGAGGAATGAAGAACACTTTGATTTCAACGCAAAGGCTCTAAAACAGGGACGCGGTTCAGAAACTGAAGTCTGTCCTCACTTATATGTTGTTCCTACAGAGGGTAGGTGTGCTTTAGTATAAGTCCCAAGAAACCTTGACTGACAGATATGGATAGATAGATAGAGATAACAGAATGAAATCCAGACCTTTAAAAAGTTTAGGATAAATATTTGGTTGCAGTTCCAATGCTGCATTTTGTTATCTATCAAGATTTCATGAAAATAGTACTTACAGCTTGGTCTTTCCTTTGAAGTGCAGTGAGCAGGGACATTAAACTATTGCAAACTAATAAGGTTTTATGAGGAAAGTGTATTTTGGAAAGTAGTCTTTCTTTCATTTTGGCAACATCAATTAGAGGCAATCATGAAAAGTGTTCATCCTAAACACACTTTATTTTTTTGTTTCAGCAGTTTTCTAGGTTGTACTGATGCCTATTCAAATGAGGCTGTCTCTGCCAATTTTTAAATTCATTCCCTCATTCTGTGCCTCTGGCATAATTGTACTGTCATGGGATTATCCCTCTGTTACAAATAAAAATTAAAGAAGAAAGACATGTAAAAAGGTGACTCCATTTACACCTTGTTGAAGTAAATTTTTTTTTGCCCCAGGTGAGTTCTGAATATTTCTACAAGTAAAGAAAATGCTCTCCTAGTCGACATTCCTGAGTGTCTACATAGAAACTTCAGTCCTCACATGAAGATAAAGTTGCAGAACCAAGATTTCTACTTTGCATACTGTTCCTAAAATATGCCATGTATTTGTAAATATTTTGTCAATTTAATATTAGATATTCACCAAGAATATATTAAATGTTTTTGCGATTTAATCCAGGCTATCTCAGTGTGCAGTTAAGTGTACATCAGTGCTGATTGTTTATAGTCCTGTGGTTTCCTTTTCATGAGTCCAAGCTCTAAGTAGTATTAGCATGTCAATTAACCATTGAGGAAGGTCCTCATTCCATTTCCTTTCAGGTAGCTTCTCAATCTTCTACTGTCAGGGCTTGATCTCAAAAGCAGTGTTTCAGACATTCTCAACCATGCTCATTCTGTGGACAGCAGGCTGCCACTTCTCCATTTACTCCAGAATCATTACCTAAGGACTGAATAGTTCTTAAATAATAATGAAGACCAGCAGAATCGAAAGAATGGTCACAATTTGAATGTTATTATACAGGTGCGAGTGGAAGTATAAAGCATTAGTTTTTCACCCTGGACTGAAAACCTTAGGGTTATCTTAGTGCAGGAAGCAAAGAATATCCAGGCAGGACTTTAATACGCACCAAGAAAAGTTTTCAGAACTAAATGAAAGCAATGGTTCAATGGATTCATTACTTTATCCAGTTTCTGGGTATCAACTTATTGACTGATGGTTCTAAGGTACAAGGATAAATCCCATATGGGATGGAATTTAAAAAAACTTAATGAGCTATGAACTTAATATAAGGTTACAAATAAGTAAGTTGTACAGAATGGGAAAGTAAAATTTTAAGATCTGTCTTACAGTTGCTAAGAAAGTACGTTAAGGGGTCAAGTACTATATTTGATCTAGACAGATGTCTCACAGATTGGGAAGCAGATAGACATAGAATACTGTGTCAGGCACAGGAGAGTCAAGTGCGACTGAATGTCTAAGAGTAGACGACTTTGCACTAAATATGCTAAAATTGTAAAGTACTACTGAAGTCTGCAGGAAACCTAGAATTGGCTAAAAAGAAATGCCAGAGTGTGACGAGATGCACTGAGAGAATTTAAAGAAAAACAGCTTGCATTAAATAAATATGGCTGAAATTAAAGAAGAGTCCACAAACATAGCATCAGGAATATAAGAATGAGGAGATACTCAGACATCCAAATAGGTAGGAAGATGCTTTTCTGCAGGAAGCATGGTTGTGATTTTAAAGTTCGCTATCAGAGGAGCACTAAAATTTCCAGCTAAGGAGAGTGACCTGAATCAGTCAAGTCTACAGTTACGATATGACAAGGAACTCGGTTTATTATAAGCAGACATATAGAAATGCAAGAAAATCAAGTATGAGAAAGATCTGTCAGCAAAAATAAAAACAAGGTGGCAGTGTGGTACCGCAGTTAAGCTGGCATTTGGACACCCACACCCCACTGCAGGGCGTCCTGATTCAAGATCCAGCTCTGCTCTAGATTCCAGCTTCCTGCTATTGCAGACCCTGGAAGGCAGCAGGCAATAACTCGAGTATTTGTGTCACTGCCTCTTATGTGGGAGACTGACGCTGAGTTTCCGGCTTCCTGGCTTTGACCCAGCCCAGCCCAAGAAGGTGCAGGCACTTTTGTAGTGAACTAGATGAAAGCGCTCATTATCTCTCTGTGCAAGTCTTCATTTCCATTTCTCTTTCAAATGGAATGAAAATAAATCCACAAAACTTATAAAGCATAAAGGTGAATCTCAGTCATTTAAGTACAGCAGGTGATTAGCAAGTATCATATATGAAGATAATTGATACAAGAAACTGGATATAGATGGAGCAACACTTGCTTGCCCCTGCCTACAGATAGTGCAGGTCTAAGCTCCTGCGGCAAAGACAAACTTCAAAATGACAGCCAAAGTCTTCATCTACAGAAACTTGAATATAGAAACCATGAAAAAAGATTTTTTCCAACAAAAAGGGTCTATAAAAACCATGAATATTGCCTTTCTAGTGGGTATTGTCTAGTCCAACCCCCAACTTTTCCCATTCTAATAGAACCTTAATTTTGGTGCAAGATCAACTCCTCCACTATGTGACTCAGAAGTATAACTCATTCTGAACACTAGGAATGGACTGCAATTAATTGTGGTCAATCCATTGCTGGAAATTCGCTCGAGACTGTTGTTAATCCCAAGCTCAGTACATGAGCTGGGTTAGCTCAGAAAGAGTAGAGCAAGGACTTGCCTCCTGAGCCAAGAAGACAAGTGAAGGTATTTCAAAACATTTGTGGAAGAAAAATGGAATAAAGTGATAAGTTAATTTTGATGCAACACAAACTTTTGAAATCCATAGTTTTTTTATAATATGCATTTTCATGAACTTTTTGAAGACCTTTGTATATATGGATTTCAAAATTGTTTCGTACCAAAATAAACTCATGTTTGAACTCCATTTTTCTGTGTTTTTTTTTAATATTTTATTTATTTATTTTAGAGGTAAAGTTACAGTGAGAGGGAGAAACAGAGAGAGAAGTCTTCCATCTGCTGGTTTACTTCCCAAATGGCTGCAATGGCTGGAGCTGGGCCAATCTGAAATCAGGAGGCAGGAGATTCCTCCGAGTATCCTACATGGACATGGGGCTCAAACAGTTGGGCCATCTTCCACTATTTTCCCAGGTCATAGGAGAGAGCTGGATCAGAAGAGGAGCAGCCGGGACTAGAACCAGTGCCCATATGGGATGCTGGCACCACAGGTAGAAGATCAACCTACCATGCCACAGCGCTGGCCCTGAACTCCATTTTTCACCTACCATGCCACAGCACCAGCCCTGAACTCCATTTTTCATGAACATGTTGAAGTATCCTTGAATTTTTCCTCTCTGTCATGAACAAGAAGGCCTAATTTTCATGAAAAGCTGCTTGGGGACCATAAGGTGAATTAGGTTTATGATATTTCAGATATGCAAGATAGTAAGAAGGAAAAAAGATAACTACTTAGTAGCATCATTTAATCATTATGAACAGTCCTTACATCTCTGCACTTCTAGACACAGAGAAAAGAAATATCCTTATCCCTTATGTTAGTTTGTTTTCAGTATGAGAGATCTTCAAACACTCAATGGATTTTGCTTGTTATGAAAAATTTATAAATGCATTTCAACAATTTTTGCACAAAAATAAACATCCTGTAATTTCTTTCCAAATGTTTTAAAATATTCATATATACGTATATATGTATATATACACTTACTGTTTAAAGTTGTTTGTGTCAAGATTTTCTATTCTTACAGAATAAGTTTGCCCACTGATTTGCAAGGTTCATTGGCGATACACATCATTAACAGGAAATATGAAGTACATAGTTTTACTACCCTTCCTGAATCTAAGATTCCTTTACCTCTGTTGATCAACTGAATAATTTCTAAGACATCCTCATGAGATTCTAGAATGATTTTGTCTAACACAGATAAAGATTCACAAGTGCAAATGCCTTTGAGGACGAAATAACTAATGAAACGTGACATTTGGCAAAGAGAGTAGATCATGTTTTCAATTGCTCATTGAGATCAGTGGGCCATACACAAAACTTTTTAAATTAAAAAAGAATAGAAAAAAAAGAATAATAGAATGAAAACATCAGAACATTTTTCAGGAATGTAGTAAGTGGTCAGTATTGTTTTGTATTTCAGAATATGTGTGTGTTTGTGTGTGTGTGTGTGTGTGTTTGAGAGAGAGAGAAAGAGAGAGAGAGAGAGAAGAAAGGAAGAAAGAGAGACAGGGACACAAAAATATGTTTTTACTAGGCACAGCTTTCATAATTTGCAGGATGCCAAAGCAGATAATATTTCTCAATTTAAAACAATCAACCTTATAAAGAAATAAATAAATGCTACTCTAGGCAAACAAAATATTTTTGCAGGTGAAATCAGCCTAGGAATAACCATCTTGTGATCTCAAGCTATCTTCTTCCTGTGTAATACTCACTTTCTAACTAAAGGCAATCAAGATGGAGCAGCTTGGAGTAATCCTGAATTTACCATCACTCTAAATCTCCAGCGCATGATGAATTACTGAAGTGACTGCAGCTCCTTTACCAGGTCATCTTCACTTACTTGGCTCCATTTCTCACTTCTCTGTATTTTTTCAAAGTTTTGACAGCAAATCACAACTTGATAATGTTGTAATAAAATGTTGTCTTGTCAGATATGGAAACAAGGTTTTCTGTACTACTTTCAAAGTGGAAACCAAGTGTATATAAGCATTGTAATTAATGGATTTTATTTAAGATAGCATTTCAATTCAATCTCTCAAAATGCCTAATAAAACACAATTCAGTCTACACTAGGAAGTTTTAAAAATACAGCCTCTAATCTGCTTTTTCAATATATGAGAAGGAACCTATGTGTAGAAAGGACACTGCCTACTATGTTTACTATAGTTCAAAGTCAGAAGTCATAAACCCAACGAAGACAGTGGTGGACAGAGCATACCAATGTATTTTTTTCCCTTCTCATGACAATGGTTTCTTGCCCTCATGTTGTAACTGAGTCTCCTTGATTGCTTTAGTAATTCTTGAGATACAGGACCCCATTTTATAAATATACATACTTTTCAGCATGAATATCAAACTCAGAAGAATTTAGGAAATCAAAAGCATGGAGCAAAAATCGAGTTGCCACTATTTACACATGTTCAGCAGTATCTCTGCTCATTCATTTAGGCATCCCAGGCATCCTTGTTGGTGTGGGATAAAATAGGCAGGCAACTTGTTGGGTCTGTAGAGCCAGACAGTCCAGGTTAGGAAGTGGAGCAGTTAGGAAGTTACTAGTTAGGTCTGCAGAACCAGATGTCAAAAGCTACTGCTCCCCCACCTGTCAATCAAAACATCTGCCCTTGTCTATGCTCTTGAGGAACAGTGGTTCTCTACTTATTATTTGTTGAATTTTTTGTTTAGTGGAGAGTTAAACTTGTGAGTAGGTAGATTAAAAGTATATCATTCTAAAAATTACAAAAATAAGAAAATAATGAGGGAGAGTAGGGGTAAAGGAGAGAGGGAGGGTAGGGAGGGAAGTATCATTATGCTCTTAAAACTGTATATACGAAATACACGAATTTTGTGCCCTTTGTATAAATTAAAAAGTGTTTAAAATCTGTCTCCCAGATGCACTTGTTACATCAGGACCTGCACTCAGAGAAGATAAAAGGAGTGGAAGACGAAGAGCAGTCCACTTTCCACTGCGGCCCTCATATGGAGGCTCAGCACTCCACTGCTAATAACTTACCCAGCCCAGGGCCTTCAACTGTGTTACTGTTACTTGGATTTTATCTGCCAGTCTTCCTCTGGTCCCTGCAGGATGAAAGGATAGAGCTGTCACCACAGTGAAGAACATGCCCACTGTGGACTTGAAAACAGGTGTGCAGTTGGATTGGGCTCTGGGATGTTTGGATAAAAATATCATCCTTGGTGCTTCTCTTATTGTAGAAGTAGAAGTTGATAACATTGAGCTTTACAGTCAAACACATTGCACGTAAACAATGACTTCGTTTGTAAACGGTTTGTCCCTTCCAAGCTGTGGGTCTGAAGGAGGGTTCTGCTCTTTGGAGTCTCAGTTTCCAGGCTGTAGGGGCCAGGGATCTTCATCAGGAAGGCAACTGCTATGAGTAGTCGGATGCCCATGTCTCTGGTGTTCCTGCTGTCCTACAGGACATTGGAATCTCAGAAATCAAGGTCCATTATTGTCATGGGCCCTTCCTTCTTCACCTCCTTGGTGTTTGAGCAACTGGTGGTCCCTGGCTATAACCAAACATGCCTGGACACTGGCTAGGCTGACTTCTTGAAATCATTGTGAAGTGCTTTGGTGCCGGAGAGCCTGATTAGAAAGAAAGATCGTAATTGATTTTTGACTCAAGAGTTCTCTCAGAAGAAACATCAAAATATATGTTTGTGTTACTTTGGCAGTATTGTATAACATGCATTATTTTTAAGGAAAGATTTTGACTAGACATATGGGGTATTTCATACGTGAAATCATTTTTCCTAGGGAATCCTCCTAAGGCATTTATCCTTTGTAATGGAATTAAAGAATTTGGATAAGGTATGCATGCTGGGCTTCAGTATGGAATAAAGGGCTATGACACTATAAAATAATTACATATTTATTATTTATATTTATACAGATGAGGAGTCGACACTGTGGCGCAGCAGGTTAACGCCCTGGCCTGAAGCGCCAGCATCCCATATGGGTGCCAGTTCTAGTCCCGACTGCTCCACTTCCGATCCAGCTCTCTGCTATGGCCTGGGAAAGCAGTAGAGGATGTCCCAAGTCCTTGGGCCCCTGCACCCGCGTGGGAGACCCAGAAGAAGCTCCTGGCTTCTGGCTTCAGATCGGTGCAGTTCTGGCCGTTGTGGCCAATTGGGGAGTGAACCAACGGATGGAAGACCTCTCTCTCTGTTTCTCTCTCTCTGCCACTCCTCTCTCTGTGTAACTCTGACTCTCAAGTAAAATATAAACAAATCTTTAAAAAAATTTATATAGATGAGATGAATCACAATAAGTCATAAACATAATTATATAAATTAATATAAAATGTAACCTTAAAAAGGGAAATAATGGTGCAAATTTGATTTGAGAAAGCAGACCATGCACCATCATCCATTTCTGATGTAACATGAGGTTCACTATTAGCCCACAGATGGGAAACAAATAGGAAGTGAAATCTTACATAATAATTTTGTTTCAATTTTTTATTTATAAATGGGAATAAATTTCATATAAACAGTTTTAAGAACATAATGAATCTTCCTTGCTACCCTTCCTCCTCCTTCCTCATTTTTCTTTCATTTTTGCAATGACATACTTTCAATTTATTTTATAATCACAAGCTTAACCCTCCATTAAATAAAGAATTCAAAAAGTAGAAAAATCAGTTTTATAGGAGTACAAATATAATAATTATACTATTATAATAAATAATCAAATCTCAAAATATTAACTTCATTCATATGCATTAAATTTTTTGTCCTCTGTATATTAGTTACTATAGTTTCTTTACCCAGTCATCAGTTGACATACATCTAGGTTGAGTCCATATCTTAGCCATCATGAGTTGAGTGGCTCTAAACACAGGGGCACAGCTAACTATTTCATATGATTTCATTTCTTTTATGTAAATTCCCAGGGGTGGAATGCCTGTGTAATACGGTAGATATGTTTTCAGATATCTGAGGAATCTCCATACTGTCTTCCATAATGGTTGTACTAGCTTAGATTCTCACCAATGGTGTATCAGAGTAACTACTTTTTCCCCAAATCCTCACCAGCATTTGACATTTTGCTTGTTTGTTTATTTGATTTTTTGAAAGATAGCCATTCTGACTGGGGTGACGGAAAACCTCATAGAGGTTCTGATTTGTATTTCCCTGATGACTAGTGATCCTAAGCAGCATTTAATATGTCTGTTGGCCATTTGTATTTCATCCTTTGAAAAATGCCTGATCATATCCTTAGTGCTGGATTGATTTGTTATTGTTTGTTACTGTTGAGTTTCTTGAGCCTCTTACATATTCTGAATATTAATCCTTCATCAGATGTATAGTTTGCAAATATTTCCTGCCATTCTTTCACTTGTCTCTGTTGACTGTTTCCTTTGCTGGCAGAAGCTTCTTAGCTTGATTTAATCACATTTGTCTGTTTTTGTTTTTCTTGTCTGTGCTTATGGGGTCTTCTCTAAGAAGTCGTCACCTGTGTGAATGTTCTACAGTGCTTCCTCTGTTTTCCTGTAGTAATTTGGTGATTTCAGGTCATAGGTTTAGATCTCTCAACCAGTTCGTTGGTTTTGTATAGGGTGTAAGGTAGGGGTCTTGTTTCATACTTTGCATGCAGAGATCCAGTTCTCCCAACACATTTGTTGAAGAGACTGTGCTTTCTCCAGGGGGTGATTTTACCTTATTTTCAATGATTATTTGGCTGTATGTACATATGTGGATTATTTTATGGGGTCTCTAATCTGTTCCATTGTTCCATGCATCTTTTCTGGTGCCAGTATTCAGTTGTGCTGGGAAGTTATAATCAAAACGGCTTGGTATCAGCACAAAAATAGACATGTGGAACAATGGAACAGATTAGAGAGACTCCATAAAAGAAAACAAGGAAGGAAAGAGAGAGATTGATGGAGGGATAGGAAGAGGGAGAGAAGTATGGCTGTCTTCTTAGAACTATATCTATAATATACATGAAACCTGTTCTTTTTATATCAATAAAAATTAAAGGGAAAAAAGAAAGATGTTTTGAGTCAGCACAACCCACTATTAGTTTTCAAGTGGGGGAATCCAATATATGGGATTTTAGTGCAGTATGAAAGGAAAAAACGTGTTGGTTGCTCCAAAAATTAACCATGTTTTCAAATGTTGAAGAGACCCTGAATGATCCATGAGGGGTCTGATGTAGTGACAATAAGTGGGCCCAGCCCAAGGCTGGCCAGGACCTTAGCCACACCTTCCTTTGCTCCCCTACACTCTTTCAGACCCATTTGCAGTGAAACAAACATTTCACACTCAAAGTTCACAGCAATCGACGCTCTAGGAACAGCAGGTGGTTGAGAGGTGCCCTCGGATGGTGTCCCTGTCAGTGGCCTGTGGGAGTGGATGCATGACCACACGTACTGCAGCAGCTTTACAGAGTTGGGTGTCTTCCCCAGGAGTCCCCAGCTACTTGCAAGGTTTCAGGATACAGACAGGGATTCAGAACTCTCAGGCTCTGCCCACCAGTGCTCATACAAGTTAATGATGTGGGCAATGCAATGCGTCCCCCATAATACATGGTGCCCTGGGAGTGCCCACCAAGTTCCTTCATTTGGCATCCTCTAGTGATTGAGACAGATATCAGAATATCACGAAACCACGCAATGGAGCCATTTCTCTCTCCCTGTATTAGTGGTTCCATGAGTTGTAATCTGAGTGCATTCATATTGTATCCTAAGCCAAAACTGGACAGTACCTAACTGTTTGTAGACCAGGCACAGAGTAGCAGAAAGACAGAAGATCTAGAGTTTGTTTCTATCATGCAAAAATTTCCAGTATGGCTTTGGAACATTTACTTCAGTTTCTTTGTTGACAGTAGAGAAAAGTGGGCTAAATTGTAAACCACAGAACAAGACCCATCTAAATGGTTGGTAAAGAGAAACATTTCATCAAAAATTATCATTCAGGCCCAGAAACAGGAAAGAGGTGGCTTCAACCAAGGAATGAGACTTTGTCCTAACAAAGAACCTTAGTGACACTGGTTAAGACCACAGCCAAGACCAAAAATGAACCTTTCCCTGATTTCCGTGCTATGCTCTCTTCCCTAGGATGTATGTCTGAGCAGGTTTTTAAACTGTACCTGTGTGAGCTTGTGCCTTTCCCATCATGTCATGGCAAGTCCTCTTCTTATGTACACATCTCTCCAGATTCAAAATACACCCACCTCCCTCTGCTCCAGGAACCACAGCTTTCGAAATGGTTCCCTGTGGTCTCCTTGCTTACTGAAAATAGTTTACTTTGTATGACACCTACTTCTGGTGGAAATAGTTTACTTTGTATGACACCTACTTCTGCTCACCAAGAAGCTTAGCTGTAACCTGATTGGGTAATCAAATGGTTCTGCAAGCTTCCTTTCAATTCTGAGATTCTGTGAACCCTAAAGAGCTAATCATTAAAGTACAAAGGACTTCTATAGCTTGGGACTGCTTAAGTGGGATAAAACTAGAATTTCGCAAAACTATAATTTAGATATTTCTTCTGTATTTAATATTCTCTTGGACTTTATTTAAGAGCCTTGACTCTATTATGTAGCCAATATAGTCTATGTATAGAAGGAAATTATCCTGATCTATCTGTATGATGCCAAATTGGCTCAGCTGAAATTATTGCTATGTTTAACGATGGTGTCAAGTGATAGGTGAGTGCCAGACGCTCGCCAGCAAGAGTCCAGCGTAGTAAAGACACAATCGCTGCTTACTCAGTTCTCATAGAACTTTATTCATCCAGATGCAAGGCGAAAGAAAAGAAGCCAAGCCCTCTCTCTGCACAATCCTATCCCCATTATATACCCTAGGTTCCCCTAGCAGGACGCTCCCAGCCAATGGCAAGTCTGTTCACATGCAGTCCCTGCAGGCACAGTCCAATCAAGTTGAAGGGCACATAGTGCCTCAGGTTGAAAGTTCATCTTGCTCCGTCGGGGTTGTTTGTGTCTTCAGGACATCCTGTGGTTAGCACTTCCTTGACTTGTTTTGCTCAGCAGCCAGCACTTCCTTAACTTGTTTTGCACAAGTTGTTACAACAGGCCATGCAAACAGCAAAGTGAGGAAGTTCCCACAGGTGGCCAGCCTGCGGTTCCCCACAGGTGAGGTTCTTCCCTGACCCTGTCATGCAGCTGTGTGGATCACACGGGCTTCTACAAGGACTGGATCTGGAGGACCAATGGTAGAAATATGAGCCGAGCTATACACCAAGGCATCCCCAATTATCCTCTTTCTTCCTGGGAACTTTCATAGTGGATGGAGGAATGAGATGGCGGTAAACTATGTTGAAAGTGAAATTCTTGTGAGGGATAGATTGATCCTTACCAGGCAAATCATACATGAAGAGTAAATATAGATAAATGATACACATATGTGGAAGTTTTTATTCCTTCATTGTGCATAAATATGCAGAGTTACGTAGAAGTAGAATGGGGGCATGAATGAGTAACTTTTTATATCTGTAGAACAGTAATTGTGAAAGAAAACATAATTCAACTTGTGAATTCAAATCTGAGTCAAATTTATACAGATAGCTGATGGGCAGATCAATAAAGTAATAGTCACCAGCTTCAGAGTGAAGATGCATTTTTATGATTTTGATCAGTTTTAAACTAGACACAAGAATAAATGGATTGTTTTAAATTGGAATTCTAGTCTAGTAAATGAATTCACTGTATGTTTAGTAGATCATCGCAGTGGCTAATAAAGAAGTGTTCATTCCTTTGTTTAGTGAAATTTTTTGTGAGTAATTATGTATTTTATAAGTGATACTAATTTATAGCAATGCAATACCTTCCTAATGAAGAAAATACTACAAAATATACTGACTAATCACAGATACCAAATAAATGAGATAGTTTAATGGAATAATAATAAAAGTTCACATTCATTTTGATTCTGACTGTGAAATACATTGCATACAAAAATGTTTGTTTTACACTGTATTCTTAAATAGAAATTATGCATTTTTATTCAAAATATGAGAAATATTCCAACTAAATTTTGGAAAAGATATATTTTTCTACTGATTTAATATGTTTTGGGCATTTTAAAACTAATTGGGTAAACAATGCTAATTCAATCTAGATAGTGCTACTAAATATTATGTACCTTATAGTATATTCAATGTTTGATAAATTAATAATAAAAATATTCATCATTTTTGATTCAGTACTTACACTGGCATAAATCAGGTCATGAGAAGAACACAGAACTAACCAGAACATTCTCCCCTGGATTTATATTAGTGCTGGTAGGCAGAAATAGCTTGCTTTATTGCATTTTCTAATTTTAACTTATGGATATACTAATTATTTTTTAAGGATTTTTTATTTATTTATTTGACAGGTAGAGTTACAGACGGTGAGAGAGAGAGACAAAGAGAAAGGTCTTCCATCCGATGATTCACTCCCCAAATGGCCTCAATGGCTGGCGCTGCGCCAATCTGAAGCCAGGAGCCAGGTGCTTCCTCCTGGTCTCCCACATGGGTGCAGGGCCCAAGCACTTGGGCCATCCTCCACTGCCCTCCTGGGCCATAGCAGAGAGCTGGACTGGAAGAGGAGCAACCAGGACTAAAACCCAGCGTCCATATTGGATTCCAGCACCACAGGCAGAGGATTAACCTAGTGTGCCACGGTGCCAGTCCCAGGATATACTAATTAATATAATATAGTATATGTATCTATGTTTGTATATAGCATAGGCAGTGAACTACAATATAAAAATAGCTATATTGTTTTAAAATTCTCAGAGGAGAAAATTAGAGAACAAAATTTAATGTGTGTAAGAACATTGCAACTCGAATCTGTTAACCAAGGACATTTGAGTAAGTATAGGATCACCATGAACTGAGACTGTTAAAAATGTCATAATGATTGTAGAGGGAGGCCAGTGCTGTGGCATAGTGGGCTAAGCCTCCGCTTGCAGTACCAGAATCCTATATGGACACTGGTTCAAGTCCCTGCTGCTTCTCTTTAAATCCAGCTCTCTGCTATGGCCCGGGGGGGCAGTGGAGGATGGCCCAAGTTCTTGGGCTCCTGCACTCACGTGGGAGACCTGGAAGAAGTGCCTGGCTCCTGGCTGCAGATCAGCTCAGCTCTGGCCATTGTGGCCATCTGAGAAGTGAACCAGTGGACTGAAGACCTTTCTCTCTGTCTCTCCCTCTCTCTGTCTGTAACTCTACCTCTCAAATAAATAAATAATCATTTTTTTAAAAAAGACTGTAGTGGGTCTGGATTTGGGCTTCAATGGGTGTAGACATTCACAGAGTGAATCTGCCGTCACAGTGACAGCTGCTCTGGAAGCTGTCAAAAGCAGCAGCAGAAACAAACATGCCCCACGTAGAGCACCACAGTCTAAAATACTATATCATCCAAAAAGTCAAGACATGAGGTGTGGGGAGCAACTCGGACTAGACTAAGTTACTGGAATTAAGACTTATTCTATGCATCTGCTCTCCCACAATATGGCGCTGGGAGAGGAGGAAACAGCTTCTACACAGCTGCCTCCAGTTCAACCAATAAACAGCAGGACCTGCTCCTGATTGGAGGAGAGCAGCGTGCTCGGCGTGTGGGTAGCAGAGTTGGGATTGGTGGAAGAGGACTATAAAGGAGGAGAGAGACAACATGCACCAGGAACATCTAAGGGGAACATCTAAGAGGAACACCTGTGCAGCCCCCGAGAGAGCCGGCCGGCAGTGTGCTGCTCCCCCGCGGAAGTGGGGAATGTGGCAGGGGGAACCGCCCTTCCACGGAGGTGGAAGGGACAGTAGCCAACCCGGGAAGAACCAGCAGCAAACCCGGGGAAGGCCGAGCAGACAAAAGAACAGTGCAGGGTCCTGTGTCGTTCCTCCGCGAAGAGGGGGAGCGACATAATGGTGCCGTGACTCGGATATGAAGCCTAGGCAGGGTTTAGTGTCGTTCGTCCACGAAGAGGGGGAGTGACATAATGGTGCCGTGACTCGGATATGAAGCCTAGGCAAGGTTTAGTGTCGTTCCTCCACGAAGACGGGGAGCGACAATGAGGGGATTTTAATTTTTGCTAGTGGTTATGGTAAGAAAAGTAAGCAAGAGAGATTAAGTTGAATAATGTGTTTTACATAACCCAGTGCCTTCAACATAATATAATCTGAACATGTAATCAGTGTAGCCTCACAAGTGTACACTATGCTTCTGAAAGCCAGTACATATTTACACTCACAGCCAGTCACCATGTGGGCCATGCATTGCTAGGGTGTGATGTCCACAGGAGTGCTGACAGCGGGTGTGCACTTTCGTGGTGGCAGAATTTCTTGATGGGTCATGTGATGTGTTCAACAGAATTGGAAAAGCAAGCAATATCCTGGCCATTTTGAACAATGGAAAAGTGTTACAACACCCATGCAAAAGGCAGTTCCCCCACCTTGTGGGCCTTTCTGCAGCATTTGTCTCTATCTATTGCTTCTTTCTTCACTCTTCTATTCTGAAAACCCCATGCTGATGGATATGTCTTGTTTCATTGACTGGTGAATACATATGCATCCACTCATAGTGTGTGCATACAGAAATATCTCAAGTTTTATTTGAAAGAGATTGAGAAATATGCATGAATGAAAGTATACTCTTCTCAGCTAGGTTACTCCCTAAATGCCCACAATGGCCAAGACCGGACAAAGTTTAAGCTATGGGTTGAAATTCACTCCAGGTCTCCCACAAAGGTGGCAGAATCTCAACTACCTATGACATCATCCGCAGCCTCCCAGGGTCTGCATTACTGGGAAACTGGAGTCAGGGTCCGGCAAACCCAGGTGCTGTCATGTGGGACATGGGTGTCCTGAGCAGAGTCTAAATGCCTGCCCCGACCCATGCATATTTTCCTTCTCAGTTGGATGCTTTCTCTCAACTCTTCAAGGCTGGTGTGTTACCAGCGTTCTCTTTTGACCTCCACTTTGTTCTCATTCCACAAACCCTCTCAGGAATGTCTCAAGCTCTCATACAAGGATGCTTTAAAAAATGTGTGAAAAAAATGAAATTAAAAGATAAATTTACTTTGTCCCGTCAGATTTTTAAAAATCCCTTCACAGCTTTTTCATCATCAGATGTATTTTTCCTGAACTTCTGAAAGACTTCTCATCAGGCAGATAGCACCCAGATCTACCCCTGGTCTTCAGTCTTCCGTAAGCTGTGCACACACTCACCCTCCTTCCTTCTCATCTCTGTGTCCAGTTGTGCCACCTCCATCCCCTCAAACGGAACCTGCAGGAGCCCCAGCGCACCCCACGCTCCTGCTAATCAGCAGTCTTGCTGATTTCCCCCACTTTACACTGACTCTCCTTCCTTCCTTCCCTTCTTCCCTCTATTCCTTCTATTTCCATCACTTACTCCTTATTTCTTGTAATGAGGCAAAAACTTGACTGATCTCTTGCTCTGCTAAGGATAGCCCTCAAAGTCTTCCACCTCCCATAACACAGATGTAAAATGAAACACTGTTAATCCTGACTTCTTGTTTAAAACATTTCAGTGACTGACATTGCTTAAAGGAAAAGGCCCGGATCCTCAAGTCCTCTTTGCTGACCCTGTAAGCCCATGTCCTCCCATAGCTGTGTCATTGCCAAGGTCCCAGGGTCCCTGGGACAGCCAGGGAAATGTGGAGCTGGCGGGAGAGCCCTGTTCTGGCTCAGCTCAGGTGGGAGATGCCATAGCAGCCAAGCCATCTCAGGAACATCTCCCTACAAGTCCACCTCCTCCAGGCACAGGCAGGGCAGCAGGTCTCAAAAGGGAAAGCACAGGGTCCAAGGCTGTTGGTATAGGAGGCAGTGGACCCAGGCGGCCCCCTCTGCCCTCATCTGAGGACTCCCTCCTGCCAGGAAGCACTGTTTATATATTTTTTCCCACTAAACTGAGCATTCACAGGAGTAAAACTTTAGGCATCCCCACATTATGTCGACACAGACTGGAGTTGTATCTATGCGAATGCTTCTTCAATTTCTGAACTACCATTTTAAGTGGAATGCAAAATTCTCAAAATAAGTGACAAAACTGATAACCTTATTATGCTTAAAGAACCACAATTGACAGAGATGAGGCATCAAACATCTCTGAAATATTTCCAAGAGTTGTCTTTATCCAAGATACGTTTACTTCCTGAGTCTGACTTGGTACTCTGTTCTCTATAATCCACCCAATTTTTAAATATAAATGTTGACATTTATGCTTTAGACTGGAGAAAAAATGTGCATAATAAATCCAAAACCTGCTGTGACCCCTCACACTTCCATGGATTTGGCAACCTCCTTTTTTCTCATTCTTATAACTCCAGCATCTTTGGTTCAACTAATTCTTTAAACTTTAATTAAAAACAGTAGGAAAAGCCAAGAAGATAAAGGATGAAAATCATTTTGTAGCCTGTAATACACTGAGTACCACTTTGAGAGAATGAGGAAAATTTGGTTCAAATGTGAATATGCACCACGAAAAATTATTCTTTGTGGGTTACATTTTGTGGAAGAAAGCATACCAACCTTTTGTCTTGTGACACAAGAAACATCCTAATCACACGTCAGTGAAGTCTCTGTATCAGATTCAGAGCCCTTTCACCTAGCTCTTCCTCTCCGCCCACAGTATGTGTCAAGCTGGTTGTTTATTGTGATGTCAGATTCATAACCATGCAATGCAGCTTCCGCGGGATGATGCAACCATTACCGTAACGGGGCAAAGCTGAGAAAGCAGCAGCTTTGCCGAGGAACAAAGTATCCCCCAGCAGCCTTCTAGGATACAGAAATGATGTGACCGTAACATAAGAGGCATTGAAAGTGGAACTCAAAGGTGCATAAAAAGGAGACCTGGCCTTCGACCCTGCTGCTGCTAAGATGCATTCGATGAATATTTTCTCCATGAATAGATTTTAAATGGAACAAAGGAGTGAGGAAAGTATTTGGGGAGTTGGAAACTAAATCAAAAGAACCATACTTTTATACTATAAATACTTCCCACATTTCCATCTTTCCCACTATGTACATTTAGTGTGTTTTCAGCTCAATTTCTTTATTTGGATAAGAAAGCCAAATCTGCAGATTCACTTCTTTGATTAGCTGCTTCTTCCTATGCGGAGTGTAATTGTCGACTCTCAGGATATCACAATGAGGCAGCTTGGACGTGTCTCCCAAAGAGGGTTTTTTTTGTTGTTGTTTGTTTTTTTGTTAAAGAACAAGTAATTATGGAGTTTGCAAACCAGAGAGAGACAGAATAGAAAGGTTCAGTTTGTAACTCAGAATGCTCACTGAGCTTTGTCCCTAGGATGTGAGGCAGCTGCCTTCTGTGTCTTCCTGTTCCTAATATTTGTGGCATTCCCATTCTCCCCTAATCCCCTCAGAGAACTGGGAGCTTACTGCATGGTGTGCATAACACACTGTCTGCATCAGTGTGCATCCCCCCCCCCCCACAAATGCTGCTCATTGTTTTATACACCATGAATGCAGATCCTTTAGATCAGAGATCTGCCCTCTCTAGTCCACTCCTCTATGTCTTCCCCCAAAGTCACACAAATCTACACTGGCATCCAAGAGCCCTCAAAGAACCATTATCAGAAGTTTTCCAAGAGTTGGTGTCCATCTTCCCTTTGTGTCACTCATATAGGACTAGCAGTGGCTCTTCATTTCTGACACCCCCAGACATGGTCTTAACACACGGTTTGGACACAATCCCTCTGTAGTCTGCTTATTTCAAGGTAGAGACCGTAACACACCTCCTTCAGTGTTCTCACATGCCATATATTTCCACCCCTTTCCTGCTGCTGTTTAACCCCTGGTAGCACACCCCCTGGAGCTCCTCCCAGAGCTCAGTGTCCTTGCCATATTTGCCAAAGCCTCCTGTTATGAAGGAGCCAGGGTGCTCAGCAGCCCTTCCTGTCCTTTGTAGCTGTCAGTGAGAACTGCACTCCTGCAGTAAGTCAGCATGAGTGTCCGCGGTGCAGAACTGGGCAGGTGCTAAGAGCCAGTGCAGTCTCCTGCATACCAAGAAGATGTTCAGATGGTCCTCACCCACAAGAACACTGAGTATTATTTAAATACTGAATAAATACTATAAACCTCAAATAACTACAAAATGCTAGGATGAATTAAGTAAAAAGCTTCAATTATGGAATTTGGGGCAACTTGTGCTATTATTTGCTTCCTCCATCCAGGAATATTGTGTGTAATTTGTGAGGTCTCACACACCTTTCTCCATATTGACATAGGTCAGGGATTACAAAGTTTGACCACAGACTATTCTGTTATTTATCATTGTTGGATAAGTGCTGCTCCATGGGTTTTCCAATATTTTCATTCTTGATAGCACAGATGAACCCTACTAGTAACTCTACTAGTAAGTTCTGTCACTTCTTGTTTGGGAAGTGAGAAGAATGGGCACGCAGGATACATAAACCATCCAAGGTCAAACAGGCATATTCACTCAAGCAGTTTGACTGCACAGCCACACCTTGTGAGACTTGACTTCATGGGATTTTCTTCCCCTGTACGTTGTGACCCTCTTGGTATCTCTATGAATTTGTGTAAAATTGGATATGAATAAATTTTTGACAGCAATGAGAAGAGATATAACAGGTAGTTTAGGATGTGGAAGAAAAAGATAGGAGGCAGCAGAGAAGAAAGCTGTGTTGAGACGGCCAGTCACTATTCTATTAAGCATCTGGTGGAGGCTGACAGAGTATTCACCAGCAACAAAAATGGCTGCTCCCACGAAGCAGCGACTCTGGCTGGGGAGACACAAAGTGCTGTGAGGGCAGCAGGGGTGCCGAGGAACAGCTCAGGACATACAGACCACAGTCTGGAGGCGACAGCAAGGAGCACTGCTGGAAACCCAGAGCAGTTAGGCTCAGCCCTGCAGGCATCAATCAAGCTTTTCCAAGTTAAAGGGGCTGGATGTAGAGTGGTCATTCCAGACAGAGAGAGCACAAAGCCAACGGTAGACAGACATAGTCCATTTCTGGTTGCAGTAGCAAGTATCCAAGGTTGGGTACTTTATAAAGAATCTTTCTTTACTTACAGTTTTGGAGACTGAAACTCAAGATCAGGAAGTTCCATCTGTTTGGACTCTCGGGCGCCCTTGATTACAGCACAGCGTGGTGGGTGCATCACGGTGGCAGCCTGTGTGGTAAGCAGACAGCTGTCATGTATGACGCGAAGCCAGAGACATTCAGGAGCTTTCCCGAGAACTTTCTCCATGAAACCCACATTAATCCTTCCTGGGGATGATGCCCCCTGACCTAAGTATAATGGTTTCCAGTTGTATCCATTTTGTTGCAAAATACATGATTTTTTTTTTTATTTTTCACTGAGTAGTATCCCATAGTATATTTATCCCATATTTTCTTTATCGAGTCAGCAGCTGATGGACATTGTATTTTTGGTCTTCAAACTATTTGTTGAACTCTTTACCTACTAGAGTGTTAATCTTATGAGTATAAAGTAAACTGAAAATATATCATTGTAAAAATAAGAGTGGGAATAGGAGAGAGAGGAAGACGTAGAGTGGGAGAAGGGGCAGGAGGGAGGGTAGGATGCGAAGCATCACTATGTTCCTAGATCAGTATATATGAAATGCATGAAATCTGTACTCCTTAAATAAACTTTAAAATATAAATAAATAAATAGAAAGAAAACTAAAAGGAAAACTAGACTGGGAGAAAATATTTCCAAAAGACATATCTCATAAAGTATTATTATTAAAAAATGCCACAAATTCTTACAATGCAGTAATAAAAAGTAAAGGATCCAATTCTAAAATGCAACAGGCTTTGACAGATACTTCATTCATTATATTGTCATCTCTGGTGTGCTTTACATGGTCTCCTTAGATACAAACTCAGCTCAGTGAAGTTAAAAAGCCAACATCACCACCTTGAGAGGCCACATGCTGTGAATGGGATTAGCAGTATTAGGGGCATAGAGGGCATATCCCTCTTCTTCAGTCCAATGGATGTGATGATAAACACTCTCACCACGTGGCAGGCAGGTTTGCCCAACATGACAAGGTGACAGGAGAGGGGGAAAGAATCAAGCCTTGATACTCAGTAAAGTATGTGTGAGCTGAGTCAGTGTTATGGGCATGGTGGGATGAATTTGTGTAGGAACCGCTGTGTGGGGTGCCTTGGAATGCGTGCTAGCTGTCTGCTGGTGGACCATGAGATAGATCTGCAGTATCTAAATCTGCAGAGGGGATGTGACTGGAGGTTAAAAATGAAAACTCAGTTCCTGGAAGGTGTGAATCCCTACAAGAAGGCTACGAGAGCTCACTGGGCAGAACACATGGGCACAAACACATAAAGCAGAGGCTCAGGTCCGGTTAGCTGCTTCCTGGACACGAGTATAACCAAGTTGTCCCTTTGCAGATTGGTGAAACGACTGCTTATTTAATTTTGTCGGAGGGTTCTCTTTTACAAAGTGTTATTGAAAATCCTTAATGTGTTAGCTCTGCCATGACTCACGGCAGCTGTTTCTCTCCTTCTGCCTGCAGCCCAGGTGAAGGAGACTCACCACGGCTGACATCGTGAAGTGAAGCAGGCAACGCTGCCTTCGCCCGTTTACCAGTTAGCTTCCAGGCCTCCTCTCCATTCCCTGATACCCTCATTTGAGGAAGGAGCTGATGCCCTCAGTCACCTAAGCTTTTCCAAGGTCCCCTAAGTAATACTGCAAAGAACACGGTGGAATTCCCTGGGCGTCAAGCCAGCTCTGCCACCACTCTTCCCGCAGTCTTTGTTTGAAGACGTTATCTCGATGGATGCCTTTCTGTTTGGACAGATTTCGTCTGGCTTAGGGAAGAAATGAAAGAAAGCTCTCACAGAGCAAGCTGAGTAATGGCTCTCAAAGAGAGAGCCTCCTGTAAGTGGTATCCTACGCTTTACTTGGAAAAATGTCCTTTCAGACGTGGTTGTTAAGGATTTTGAGATGGTGAGACTGCCCAGGATTATCTGGGGGCTTCTGAATGCCATGACAAGTACCTCCATAAGAAGACAGAAAGAGATTTCACACACACACACAGGGGAGATGAGGCAGACACGAGGAGGGGCGGGATCTGAAGCTGCTGGCCTTGCAGACTGCAAGGATACAGCCACAGGTCAAGGATGGGGGGCAGCCCCCAGAGATTGAATGAGTCTCACAGGATTCTCCCCAGGGATGCACAGCCCTGACAATACCTTGATTTGGGCCTGGGGAGGCCGACTTCAGAGTATTGACCTTCAGTCATGGGAGATAATGAATTTCTCTGTCTGAAGCCACAGGGTCTGCCTCATTTCTCACAGCAGCCACAGGAAATCCAGGCACAAGAGACAAAACCTGTCTCCTGTGAATTCTCCTTCCCCTTCCCCATCACTAATATCTAATGCATTCTCTGTCTATACAACCTTCGACACAACCTGTGTATACATTGTATTTTAATTTTCAGCTGTGTCCATTTTAAGCTCAGCTCTGTTAAATGCACAAGATTTCTGTGGAGGAAAGAAGAAAGCTTGCGGAGTATTGTGTATAGCAAATGCCAGCCACCCACAAGAGAAACTAACAGAACAATAGTCTAAAATAAATAAAGAAAGAAAATGGATCTTCCCATTTTCTTCATTTTCCAGGATATTTAAATTGAATAAGGTCTTCCATAGAAGGAAACCGATTTGCTCTCAAGTTTTCAATTATTTTTTAATGGGTGACTTCTCCCAGAGGTTCTTGGTTTTGTTTTCGGTTATTTTTTTAAACACATTTTGACAGCCAGTGTGTCAGGGAGGGTAGATACTCATGTGGCAGGGACACTGATAGTGGCCAAATATTTTAATTCCCCATCACACATTGCCCAGCACCCTCTCAGTTACGCAGGCCCCTGCCACTCATGCTGGCTGAAACAATTTGAGTGCAAGTGACACACGTCAATTCTCGCCCGAGGCAGTCGATTCACAAGGGCCATGCACCAGAGCTGTCCTCTGATGCTGTGACAGACTGGATGCAAGGTGCTGGGATCCTAATCAGCGTCACTCTGGGTCCTGGTGATGTGTGTAGGACCTGTCATGTGCAAGAGATTTGGTCATGTTGTGGTAAGCCGCGAAGAATTTTGCAGGGGATTGCAAAGTAGTCTACACATTACACAAATGCAGGCTGTGTGCATTATTTTGGTTTTCTTATTTTTATTCCTATGTCTCTGAGAATAACAACGTTCAAATAAATGACTTAATTATTTGAATTTAACTGTGATTTATTGGCAACTCCCTAAGAAAGAAATTCAAGTTTCAGAAGAAACAACCCCAGTGTCCAACTTAAAATTTAGCACAATCTGAGATAATGAGTAATAATTGATTTCTAGGAAAGGAAGTGTATAATTTGTGTGCAGCAGTACACAATTCTTCATAAATATGTTTTATTTGTGACAGCTGGAAACAAACATGTCATTGTCTTTTTTATTTCTATAAGTTTAGACTACCAATCTCTTGCCAAAAGTAATAGTTAGAAAATGTTTTTATAAAACTATAACATAAAAGTGATTTTAGCTTTAATCAACTAATTTGATAAAATTTTATAAATTGTTATAGCTTTATTTTCTTCAAATAGAGAAAGTCATAGAACCTTGATAAAGTATTTTAGTATAGAAAATTACTTTAATTATTGCTTTATGAATAATAGCATTCTTTGAATACAGCCATACAACATCATGACTAGTTAGACTTACATTGTGAGACAAATTCATGTCAAGCTATTTAAGAGACAAAAATAGCCAAGATAACTGAAATATTTGAACAATTTGCTTAGTTAAAACAACCAACTTGTTAGGGAACTGTCACTTAACTGACTTTTTATGTGAAGCAAGGTATTCACTGACTTCTCATTTCTTTTCAAAAATAGCTCATCTCTAATTTCTTGTCCCAGAAACTCCTCATAAGAGATGTATTCACTGGAGTTCTCCACCACATATGAAAGCTCAAAGGATTCTCCAGGGAGGCCGATCACGATTAAACTTATGGTCATTTGGAGAATGTGCCATTGTTTACATCTTTAATAGTAAACATCCAATGCACATGATTGAAACAGAGAATGATAACAGAGATCCCTCAGGAGCTTGACTATGGGGATCTTTCTGGAATAGAAAAAAGTAACGGTCCACGGAAATGGAGCAATAATCAATTTTGTAGACATAGGAGGACATTAATATAATTATAGATTAGGCACTTAGAAGACACCAGCACCACAGAGCAAGGTCAACTGCATTAATAAGCAAGTAAAATCACTATTGTGGAATTAATAAAAATTCTTATCTTGTCTTATGTGAATGCAATTATATATCTATATCTAAACTTTATTCTTATTCAAACTTGACTAGAAACCTGTTTTATGAGGTTTGTGTGTGTGTGTGTGCATGCGTGCGACTGATATGAACCAATTTTCCAACTGGTATAGTCTAATGAATATAGTTAACAATACTTCAAAGCTGAGATTTATTTATTTTAAATGATCCTTAATTTGTCCAAGGTCCAAAATGAAATATGAAAAGGGAGGTTGAAAGATAAAATCACTTATGCAAGTGGAATGAATTGAGGTAAGAACAAGGTATCCCCTTGATTCTCTTTCATCTTGCATTTTAAAAGTAACAAATCTAAAATCATTTAGTGAAACACATTTTCAGCTCAACAAAATTCATACATAATTTTCCCTTCCATCTAAATCTTCTTATATTCAGTCAGTTTAATTATCTCCAACCCTTGAATGACATTTTAAAATCCTTTGTGGTTCACTGAAAAGCCCTGTAAAAAATAACTAAGTGTTGTGTTCATTAAAATGTCAGAAATACTTTCAAGTCCAAACAGTATAGCATGTTTTTCCTAAGTGTAGTAATAACACAATAACTACGCCAGGAGGGCATAATTAGTAACCATTTAAATGAACAATTGTCTTAAATTATTCAGGATATTCATGCATAGCATCTTAATTAAGAAATGAAATTATTTTCAAGTTCATCCCTAGGAAAAAATGAAAATAAACTTAAGAAAAATGCAAGTTTAGGGAGCTTTTCTAATATGTTTTACAAGTAAGATAGCTGCAATTGTTTTGACAATGCACTTCAAATGTCATTAACGTTGACAGACTATTACAGTTTACACAGAATTTCACAAAGTATGGAAGTGACTGTATTCCCCTTGGATTTTCACAATAATTTGGGGGAATACAGAAACAGACAGCCTCATTATAGAGCCAAGTTCTGTTTCTGGTGTATTATTAAAAAAAAAAGAAAAGATAGCCAAGGAGTTGTGTGACAATTTTGTGCTTCTTCATCCAGCCCTATTCTTGGCACAGGAGCAACAAGGGCCATTCTCAATTCACTTGGCTCAGGCTTCTCCACAGCTTTCTCAGTAGCTGTTGTGGTTGGAGTTGATGTCATTTGTCAACACACAGACACCTTAAGCCTACGCTTCCCCTCCTGTCCCTGTCTGAAAGGGAGGAAACGGGTTTGTTGTCCATCCGTTTACCCAACTAGAGTGACCAGCCTAGCTTTAGGAGACGCTCTCCCTCCCTCTCCCAGTCTACCTTGGACAGCTGGATTTGAAATGAATGCAGTAAACTTAAAGACATTGCAACGCCCCACATACAGCTGAAACCCGACAACGAAAAGGGAGAGATTGTCAAGCTGGAAATCAGAAAGAGGAAGATCCAACTATTTGTAAGAAGCCCTTGAAAGACAAATAAAAAACAAAAGGATATCAAAAGATAATATACGTAAACACCAATAATAATAAAGCAGATGTGGCTAAAGTAAGATAGATTTTTAAGCAAGGAAATAAGTAAGGAACATAACAACAGATGCATTGAGTTGTCAAAATGATGTACTTCACAGTGCTCACATGAGGGCATATCAATAGTTCACGGAGATGTGAGAATCACGAAAAGCTATTCACAGATTATTATTTAAATGCTTTGGCCAAAATAAACATCTTTTCATTCAGTTTTCCATGAGTTTTTCCTAGTTCCTGTATATGCCCCAAAACACAGCTCTAAAAGTATTAATAAACATTTTACAAAATTTAAGGGGGAGATAGAAAAATAAATAACCATGACTGAAGGCTAAAATCCTTCTGGGTAAAAAGTAGAAAAAATCAGGGGTTGGGGAGCAGGAAGTAATTAATATGATAGGAAGATCTCAGATTGATAATGGTTCAATTTACAGTTTTTTGAGTATATAATGATATGCATTCAGTAGAAACCATGCTTCAGATCCTGAATTTGGATCATAACCTGAATAGCGCTAGGTTCTCCCAACTACTGTGAAGTTTTCCCACAATGCTAGGAAGTGGACAACCCACCACAGTCACTAGGGTGAACAATGGACATTCTATGGTACACTGTGTTGATAAACTATAATGTTCTGTAGATTAGGTTTATTCAATTCATTTTGCACTTATGTTTTCAACTTATGATGGGTTTATCAGGACTTAAGCTCATTGCAAATCAAGGAACATCTGTATTTGAAAATCACAACTGATCAACTATGTTGACCTAATTGATGTTATAGAACACTACATAACCAGTTATTTCTTACATAGAAAAAAAAAAGCAGTAACCATAGAAGGAAAAAAAAGACATATGGTTCATAAAACTTAAAAATTCCTGCTTATCTTGAGTTGCCACTAAGAAAAATAAATAACATGGTTGGCAGGGTGGCACAGCAGGTAAAGTTGCTGTCTGTGATGCCAGCATCCCACATGGGTGCCAGTTCAAGTCCTAGCTGTTCCACTTCCAATCTAGCTCTCTGCTAATACAGCGGCGAAAGCAGAACCTAGGAAAGTAAGGAATGTTACCCCAAGTGTGTGAGCCTCTGTCACCCACATGGGAGAACAGCATGGATTCCAACCTCCTGGCCTCAGCTTGGCCCAGCACTGCCCATTGCAGCCATTTGAGGAGTGAACCAGTGGATGGAAGATCTCTTTTTCTAGGTCTCTCCCTCTCTCTCCGTAACTCTGCAATTCAAATAAATACATCTTTTCAAAAAAGGAAAAGAAATAATAAGTTTCAGATTGGAAAAATAATTCAGAGTTCACATATCTTCAAGGATTCCACATGCAAAAGACATAGAGTCATACAAAAGAGCAGTACAAACAATCAGTCAATACCTGAAAATTATCAAGATATTTAACTTTATAAAAGAAGGCATGAAAAGTGATCGCTGTTAAATATAAGAGTGGGAATAAGAGAGGGAAGAGATGTGCAATTCGGGACATGCTCAAGCTGACTTACCTCAAACAGTAGAGTTAGAAACATACCAGGGGATTCGAATTCAATCCCATTGAGGTGGCATGTACCAATGCCATCACACTAGTCCCGGTGATCAATTTCTGTTCACAATTGATCATAATGATAGGACTAAGAACCAAAGGGAGCACATAAACAAGAATAGTGTCTGCAAATACTAGCTGATAGAATCAAAAAGGGAGAGAATGATCCAACATGGGAAGTGAGATACACAGCAGACTCATAGAATGGCAAATGTCCTAACAGCACTCGGCCTCATAATCAGCCCTTAAGGCATGCGGATCCGGCTGAAATGCCCATGAGAGTATTTCAGGCATGGAAAGCCAAGACACTATGGGGCGGGGGGGGGACCTAAATGAAAGATCTCCACGAGTGAGATCCCAGTGGAAAGAATGGGTCATCAAAGAAGGAGGTACGTTTCTCTGAAGGGAGGAAAGAACTTCCACTTTGACCATGGCCTTGTCTAAATATGATCAGAGTCAGTGAACTCAGGGGGCTTCCATAGCCTTGGCAGCTCATGACAAGAGCCTAGGGTGATTACTGAGGCCATAAACAAGAGTGTCAATTTGTTAAGTCAACAACAGGAGTCACCGTGCACTTACTCCTCATGTAGGATCTCTGTCCTTAATGTGCTGTACATTGTGATTTAATGCTAGAAATAGTACTCAAACAGTATTTTTCACTTTATGTTTCTGTGTGGGAGCAAACTGTTGAAATCTTTACTTAATGTATGCTAAACTGATCTTCTGTATACAAAGAGAATCGAAAATGAAAAAAAAAAAAAAAAAGAAGGCATGTGAAAGAACAATGTGCACATACACTGCCATGAAATACCATGGATTAACTAAGAAACTCATTTTTTTTTTCGGACAGGCAGAGTTACAGAGAGAGAGACAGAGAGAAAGGTCTTCCTTCTGTTGGTTCACCCCCAAAGTGGCCGCTGTGGCCAGTGCACTGCGCTGATCCGATGGCAGGAGCCAGGTACTTCTCCTGGTCTCCCATGGGGTGCAGGGCCCAAGCACCTGGGCCATCCTCCACTGCACGCCCGGGCCACAGCAGAGAGCTGGCCTGGAAGAGGAGCAACAGGGACAGAATCCAGCGCCCCAACCAGGAGTAGAACCTGGTGTGCCAGTGCCGCAGGCTGAGGATTAGCCTAGTGAGCTGTGGCACTGGCCAGAAATTCATATTAAAAACATGATGAGGTCCCACTCTGCATTCACTGAAATGATTAAAATAAAAAGGCATGCAGCCATTGTATAAAACAGCATAGTGTATCCTAAAAAAATTGAAATCCTGTCATTTGCAACAAAACGAACACAACTGGAAGCCATTATACTTAGTGAAATAAGCCAATTCCAAAAAGACAGATATCATATGTTTTCCATTATCAAGGGTAATTAATAGAGTACCTAAAATATAAAATATTGGAATGAAACAGACATTTTGAGATTCAATGATTTTCTATAGCCCTTGTCTCTTCTGTTGAGGAACAGTGTTGTTTTTTTTTTTTTTTTCATACTATTTGTTGAACTCTTTTACTTAGTGTGGGGCTAACCTTGAGATCATTAAGTAAACTAAAAGTAGCTCTCTGTAAAAATTAAGGGTGTTAATGGCAGAGGGAGGAGTATGAAGGGTTGGAGCATGGGCAGGAAGAAGGAAAGTATCACCATCTTCCTAAATCTATAGATAGATTAAACACATGAAATTTATAATTTACATAGAATTTAAAAAGAAGAAAATAAGCTGAAAATTTAACTGCCATATGATTCAGCAAGCTCTCTGTACAGGTACAGAGACAAGATAAGCGAAATCAGTAGTTTGAAGAGACATTTGCAGGCCCCTGTTCACTGAGGAGATATTCACAACAGCTAAGAAATGGGAATGAAGGGTCTATTCAAAGATGAATGACTTAAAAAACTATATCTAAATATACAGCGGAATGCTACTTGGTCATAAAAGAGTGAGACCTCATTTGCATCAACATGGATGGAACTGGAGGCAATGTTTATGTGAAGTGAAATAAGCCAGGCACTGGAAGACAAGTAGTATAGGATCATATGCAAATGCAGAACCAAAAACAAAAAAGTTGATCTCATAGAAATTGAGCATTTAATGGTGGTGTTTAGAGTTTGGGGATGGTCGGGGAGGGGGGAGGCATGGAAAAACGTTATTTAACAGATTGCAAGTTATAGTCAGGTATAAATATTAACTTCTCAGTAGCATGACTCTAAATCATGATAATAAATGTATATTTTTCCAAAAAAGAGAAAAAAGGCTTTAAGATTTTTGAAGGCTTTTACCATAAAGAAATGATACATGTTTAAGGAGATTCATATGTTTACCTGGTTGGACATTATGCAATGTATACATGCATCAAAACATCACATGGTATTCCATTGAGGTATGCAATCTTTAGTGTCAATGAAAAATAAATATAGATACAGATATATAGAAAAACAATTTCAGCCATTATTGACCACAGGCATTGCTCATATATTGGCACAGAGCATGCAAAATGTCTTCAATACACCAAAAAACTATATATAATCAATATCATCAAAATGTCCATTCCCCCAAAAGCAATTTATACATTCGTTGCAATACCAATCAAGAAACCTTCTGAGAAGACCTTCTTCTCAGATCTGGAAAAAATGATGCTGAAATTCATATGGAGACACAGGAGACCTCAAATAGCTAAAGCAATCTTGTACAACAAAAACAAAGCTGGAGACATCATAATACCAGATTTCAAGACATACTACAGGGCAGTTGCTATCAAAACAGCAATGGTACTGGTACAGAAACAGATGGATAGACCAATGGAACAGAATAGAAACACCAGAAATCAATCCAAACATCTACAGCCAACTTATATTTGATCAAGGATACAAAAGAAATCCCTGGAGTAAGGACAATCTATTCAATAAATGGTGCTGGGAAAATTGGATTTCCACGTGCAGAATCATGAAGCCAGACGCCTACCTTTCACTTTACACAAAAATTCACTCAACATGGATTAAAGACTTAAATCTATGACCTGACATCATCAAATTATTAGAGAGCATTGGAAAAACCCTGCAAGATATAGGTACCAGCACCCCAGAAGCACAGGCAGTCAAAGCCAAAATTAACATTTGGGATGGCATCAAATTGAGAAGTTTCCGTACTGCAAAAGAAACAGTCAGGAAAGTGAAGAGGCAACCAACAGAATGGGAAAAAATATTTGCGAACTATGCAACAGAAAAGGGTTGATAACCAGAATCTACAAAGAAATCAAGAAACTCCACAACATCAAAACAAACAACCCACTTAAGAGATGGGCCAAGGAACTCAATAGACATTTTACAAAAGAGGAAATCCAAATGGCCAACAGACACATGAAAAAATGTTCAAGATAACTAGCAATCAGGGAAATGCAAATCAAAACCACAATGAGGTTTCACCTCACCCCGGTTAGAAGGGCTCACATCAGAAACCTACCAACAATAGATGCTGGAGAGGATGTGGGGAAAAAGGGACACTAACCCACTGTTGGTGGGAATGCAAACTGGTTAAGCCACCATGGAATTCAGTCTGGAGGTTCCTCAGAAACCTGAATATAACCCTACCTTACAACCCAGCCAGCCATACCACTCCTTGGAATTACCCAAAGGAATTTAAATTGGCAAACAAAAAAGCTGTCTGCACATTAATGTTTATTGCAGCTCAATTCACAATAGCTAAGACCTGGAACCAACCCAAATGCCCATCAACAGTAGACTGGATAAATAAATTATGGGACATGTACTCTGTGGAATACTATACAGCAGTCAAAAACAATGACCCCAGGCATTTGCAACAAGAAGGAGGAATCTGGAAAACATTATGCTGAGTGAATTAAGCCAGTCCCAAAGGGACAAATATCGTATGTTCCCCCTGATTGGTGACAACTGACTGAGCACCAAAGGGGAAACCTGTTGAAGTGAAATGGACACTATGAGAAACAGTGATTTGATCAGCTCTTGTCCTGACGGTTGATGTACAATGTAATACTTTATCCATTTTAGTATTTTTTCTTTGTTTTGTTCTAGTACTATTGGTTGAACTCTGTAATTAACACACAATTATTCTTAGGTGTTTAAATTTTAACTGAAAGAGATCCCTGTTAGGAATTTGGAACACATCATGCTGAGTGAAATAAGCCAGTCCAAAAGGGACAAATATCATATGTTCTCCCTGATTGGTGACAACTAACAGAGCATCAAAAAGGAAACCTGTTAAAGTGAAATGAACACTATGAGAAATGGTGACTTGATCAGCCCTTGCCCTGACTGTTGATGAGCAACTTAATACGTTATCCCTCTTAGTATTTTTTTTTGTTTGTTTGTTCTACTTAATACTTTTGGCTGAATACTGTAATCAATACACAGTTATTCTTAAGTGTTGAAACTTAACTGAAAAGTGATCACTGTTAAATATAAGAGTGGGAATAAGAGAGGGAGGAGATGTGCAATTTGGGACATGCTCAAGCTGACTTACCTCAAATGGTAGAGTTAGAAACATACCAGGGGATTCCAAATCAATCCCATCAAGGTGGCATGTACCAAGGCCATCTCACTAGTCCCAGTGATCAATTTCTGTTCACAATTGATCATAATGATAGGACTAAGAGTCAAAGGGATCACATAAACAAGAATAGTGTCTGCTAATACTAACTGACAGAATAAAAAAGGGAGAGAATAATCTATCATGGGAAGCGGGATACACAGCAGACCCATAGAATGGCAGATGTCCTAACAGCACTCTGGCCTCAGAATCAGCCCTTAAGGCATGCAGATCCAGCTGAAATGCCCATGAGAGTATTTCAGGCATGGAAAGCCAAGACACTATGGCAAAAAAAAAAAAAAAGAAAAGAAAAAAGAAACCTAAATGAAAGATCTCTGCGAGTGAGATCCCAGTGGAAAGAACAGGTCATCAAAGAAGCAGCTACCTTTCTCTGAAGGGAGGAAAGAACTTCCACTTTGACTACGACCTTGTCCAAATATGATCAGAGTCAGTGAACTCAAAAGGCTTCCATAGCCTTGGCAACTCATGACAAGAGCCTAGGGTGATTACTGATGCCATAAACAAGAGTGTCAATTTGTTAAGTCAACAACAGGAGTCACCGTGCACTTACTCCTCATGTAGGATCTCTGTCCTTAATGTGCTGTACATTGTGATTTAATGCTATAACTAGTACTGAAACAGTATTTTTCACTTTGTGTTTCTATGTTGGTGCAAACTGTTGAAATCTTTACTTAATGTATGCTAAACTGATCTTCCGTATATAAAGACAATCGAAAATGAATCTTGATGTGAATGGAAGGGGAGAGGGAGCAGGAAAGGGGAGGGTTGCGGCTGGGAGGGAATTTATGGGGGGAGAGCCATTGTAATCTGTAAGCTGTACTTTGGAAATTTATATTCATTAATAAAAGTTAAAAAAAAAGAAAATTCTTAAATTATCCCCATAGTATATAAATGCATAATTATGCAAATATTCACATACATAATTGTCAAAATTCATCAACCTTGACTCTGAAAGGCTATTTACTATATTTCATAAATCATATCTCAATAAAAAAACTTAGAGTTAAAAGATGGGTTCAATTGTCATACCCAACAGAAAAGAAGACCAGTAACCTGGAATCGATATCAGTAAAAATACCTAGACCTAAAGTACATAAATAAACACACACACACACACACACACTAGTATATGTGGAACAGGGTCATGGGGAAAGGGTGGGGTTAAGACTGACAGCTGTATGATTGCCTTACCAAACGCACTGATGAGATCGAACCCACAGTGGAATGCCATCTTTAGTACAGAGAACATCATTGCCAACCTAGACTTACACGGATATCTAATATACCAAAATTAAGAAAAGAGAAAATGGAATTTATTTTCAATCAGCCAACATTAAAAGGATTGCTAAAGGAATTTACTCAGAATAAAAATAACACAATAGAATCATGAAGATACAAGATGTAGCCCCCTACACTGCAATTAAAACAGCTCCTCTCTCTCAAGTTTGTCAACCAAGAATGGAGTCTAGGGACTCCAGGCAGCCTTAACCTTGTAAGATTCTAAAGGCAAAGCAACAGTAATGTTACAGTGTACTTTATAAAAAGACACTTATGATTCCTGTAGAACAGCATGCCAAACTCCACATCTCAAACTCTGGAGCAATTTCGTGGCTATGATAAAACTGGTTGTTAGTATTTCTGCCCATGCAGTAGCTTCTGAGCTTAGGACCAGTGATACGCTGCGAACTGTGACGCTCAGCTGTGCTGGCACATTCCGTAACAGAGCACCTGGGTCGGACTCCCAACTCTGGTCCCTGCCTCTAGCTTCCTGTTAATGACCTCATGAGGCAGTGGTGATGCTCAAATAATTGTGTTCCTGACACCCATGTGGCTCCTGGCTTTGGCTCCAAACCCTATGGATGAGGGAGGTTTTTTTTTGTTTGTTTGTTTTTGTTTTTTTTTTTTGTTTTTGTTTTTGTTTTTGTTTTTTTTTTTTAGGCAGAGTGGACAGTGAGAGAGAGAGAGAGAGAGAAAGAGGTCTTCCTTTGCCGTTGGTTCACCCTCCAATGGCTGCTGCGGCCGGTGCACCGCGCTGATCCGAAGGCAGGAGCCCGGTACTTATCCTGGTCTCCCATGGGGTGCAGGGCCCAAGCACTTGGGACATCCTCCACTGCACTCCCTGGCCACAGCAGAGAGCTGGCCTGGAAGAGGGGCAACCGGGACAGAATCCAGGGCCCCGACTGGGACTAGAACCCCGTGTGCTGGCGCCGCAAGGCGGAGGATTAGCCCAGTGAGCCGTGGCGCCGGCCGAGGGAGCTCTTTCTATCTCTTTATTCCCTCTACCTGTCAAATAAATAAGTCAAAAGTTTTTGAAAAAGAAAACTGAAAACAAGAAGCTCAGAATATAGTTTAGGCTATTTTCCTCAAGTTCTATTAAACACCAGGGCTTCTGAATTCTCAGGTCTTTAGGTAAAATGTCCCAAAGTTTGAGGCCAGTCCTGTGATGTAGCGGGTAAATCTGCCAACTGCAGTGCCGGCATTCCATATGGGCACCAGTTCGAGTCCCAGCTGCTCCACTTCCAATCCAGCTTTCTGCTATGGCCTGGGAAATCAGTAGAAGATGGCCCAAGGATTCATGTCCCTGCATCCTCGTGGGAGCCCCGAAGAATCTCTTGGCTCCTGGCTTCAGATCCACGCAGCTCTGGCCATTGCCTCTATCTGATGAGTTAACCAACAGATGGAAGATTCTCTCTCTCCCTCTCTCTCTTTCTCTCTCCCTCTCTCTCTCTCCCCTGCCTTCTCCCTCCCTCCCTCAGCCTCTCTGTAATTCTGCCTTTCAAATAAAATAAATATTTTTAAAAAGTTCCAAAGTTTAAATCAGACTTCTGAAAAATATAATGAGTCAATTAAATTGTTAGAATGATACTTAATTATGTTTCACAGACAAAGGAAATTTTAGGTTTCAGAAGTTCATTACATAATGCATCCATCTAACTCATTTATAGAGGCTGACATTGATTGACTGGCACACAGTGGTTGCTAATAAATATTTGTTGACTGTATTAGTGAAGTATAATTGAATAGCACTCTACAAAAAGATTAAATTCTGCCACGTATTAGGAATGTGATTTCTGAATTCAATTTCTCTAATTATAATTACTTCAAATTTACTAGCTTCAAATACTAGTTTCAAATGTCTGTAATTTTATAAAACTATGTAACTTGCCTGAAGTCACATATTCATCTGGTGACAGAGCTGGTCCTGGAACCTGCTACTGAAATAAGTTCTCTTCTAAAGTAATTATTTGTATACAACTGAAGTTTGAATTCCAAAGTATATACATAAGGATTCATTTAATAATATTTGCTACTGGACCAGTTCCAATTGTGACAACCTGTGATGTGGTCACTAGATTAAATACTGCAGGTAGTCCTCCAACCTGCATGCTATACCTAATACAGAGCCTAAATTACTGCACCTGGACTATGCACCAGGATAATGTCTAAGGATTCATATTAACTCCTTAAATCCAGACAATAGTCCTGTAGGGTGGATCCCATCAGCATCTCTATGACACAACAACAACAAAAACCTTAGGTTTGTCCATACACATACATACCCACAAATATAAGTTCCCCGAAGTTATGTAGCTAATAAATGGCAAGGTAAGAATTCTATCATCCTTGCTTTACTTTAGAATCAGGATAATACTTCCTTCCCTTAGCAAGAATGAAAATACAGTGCATGATAGGAGAGTTTCAAAATACGTAACTATATGTAAGTATAACACATGCATGAAACTTACACACGTGCTATACAGCTAACAGACTTACTTTCTACATTTATCAGACTGAAGTGAGTCCTGAATGTGGAAGTTAGATCAGAAATAGAGACTGAGGTTCTAAAATATTTCTGCAGTACTTGCAACTATAAGTAAATATAAAGAAGAAAGAGTCTAGATTAACACCAATCTTATTTTCTCTTCTTCATCCTCAAAATAGAAAAAAACATGTTTCAAGAATGAGAAGAAATGAACCTTTTACGTTTGATGAAACCAAATGTATTCAGAAATCAGATGTAATGTGTATTTTAACAATCCACTAAACCAGTGATTCTTTCCTCCATTGCACCTGACATCCTTTCAAAATATCACCAATTGCTGACATGCCATCATTTGACAGAGTTGCTTGTCAAGAATGAAATATATTCTCAGAGCGCCATGCACTAATGACAGTCCTCCCAGCCGCGAGAACAAGGAACAACTTCCCACCCTCCCAGCCTCCGTTATTAGCTGGCATTTTCTGAAATGTCAACTTGTAGAGATCTTTAATATTTAGAGGATGACTCTATCAAACCATAAACACCCCTGAATTCATAAAATCATCCTGCCCACTGAAACATCAATAGATAGGGACAAGGTGTGGATTTCTTTGTGGTAATAAAGTCTGCCGTGTTTTCAAAAGCCTGCTGCCAGCTAGCCTATTCCAGCTTATAGTATTTTCATTTGCAAAGGACTTTGCACATTCCATTTTGAAACAAACCATTAACTCATATGGGAATTATTGCATAAATAATGAATGAACAGAGAAAAATGGGGTCATTTCATATTCTTTAAAAAGGAATGGATTCTGGATTAATCTGAGAAAGTTCTTAGGGGAGTGAAATTCATTATTTTGTCATATAGTGTTCAGTCTTTCTACTTATGATTTTCCAAAGCTCTCATAGTGTAATTTTATAACCCGCATGCATCTAAATGTGCACTCATATTTAAAATACAATTAAATAAATTTAATGTAATAAACAACATGTATTTTGAGCACACTATATTTTAAACACAGACTTTCCAAATAAATGCATAACGTGGATACCTTATTTTGCAGTTAAATATAAAAATTATCTCTAAATCCTTCATTTATTAGGTGCTTTATGATGTGTCAGTACAATTAGTTGAAAATTATGTTTAAATGTCACACACATTTATTCACACAAAGAATTTCAAATTAACATTACTCCTGTTATTGAAACAGAATAAATAATACTGGCTTTCATTTAGCAACATGAAACATAGCTGTCAAGATGAAGGTATAGCTCTGTATTACTGAGTAATTTTGTGACATATTACATGACACATACGTGGACACTGAAGCACAAATACATGATGCAGATGTAGATGCCCAGTTAAGACTTATTTCCACAATCTGACCCTTTGTTATGCCTGTATCAGGAAGGGTTCAGTATAAAAAAGAACCAGTAGAATAAATGCGTGTGCATGTGTGTGTGTGCATGTACATAGAGAGTCTGAGATTTTACCAAGCGGCTTGCAGGCCTGTGGGGCTGGATGTGCAAACCTGTCATCTTTTGGCGTAGACCTTCTGGAAGTGAAAATTAAAAATCCCACTGGAATCCATGTGCACCGTCAAAATTCTTTTCCCACAAGCATAATTTCTCTAACTCACTCAGGGGCAATCGATCCTACTATTAATCTCTTCCAACTGATTAAGTCAGTCTCATGCATATTATTCAGGATGGTTTCTTTTTATGTATAGAACCCAGGATGATTTCAACTGATTAGAGATTTTAATTACATTTGTGATATTTTTCTTTGCAAGTAATGATTGGATAACTGAGGATTATAATCTAGTGAAACTGGCAAATAAAAAATAAGCCATTATCTGTCTCAGCAACTATGATCTCTTGCCTATATCATCATAACAACCTCTTAACTGGGATCCTGATTTCTACCATTGTCCTCACCTAGTCTGTTCTTAACAGACTGTCTTAGTGATCTTGTTATCAATGATACACTATGACATTCCCCTGTTCAAACTCTGCAAAAGATTAGCATTGTGCTCAGAGTGAAAGTGGACATCTTCGTTGTTACATACAACAGAAAATCTTGAAGGCAGTAAGAAAATGGAGACACATACACAACAAAGCAACAAAGATAATCTTGGGGAGAGGGGACGCAGACTCTTTGCTGGAACTGCAAGCTGAATGGCATTTGAGACATCGACTCCTTATTCCATGTCTCATGAAGTTAACTTTCCAAAAATCTATGACCAAGTAACCCAGTACACCAGGAAGTTGCTTCAAAAATTTAGGAAAAATACAACTTTTGAAGCCCACCTCATAAAAATAAAACAGACATTATTAAAAGAAAGGCATGAAGCAGAAAGAATGTTAGGACTACAGGAAATAAAAAAAAATTCTGGAAAATTTATAAATATAAATATAAAAGACCCTTTTATCTTATTTTAGCTGTTTTACAAAATGATCAATAATGATGTGTTAAAGGTCAAATAGATGTGACAATTCTATCACTTTGGTAGTAGATGCTTACAGAAGTGCAGGTCCTACATGTGTGGGGCAAAGATACATGGGAAATCTCTGTACCTTCCTCTCAATTTCACTGTGAATCTAAGTCTGTTCTAAAATAAGGGTTCTTAATTTAAAAAAGTAAGTGACTTTCCAAGAAAAACATAGAAGTGATTTTCAGATTTATAACATGAGAAAAATAAAACTATGACAGTGATAGCAACAAACCATGGAAGCATGATTTGGAAATATATTTTAAGGAAGTTACAATATACACAAAGCCATATATTGCTATTTGATCATAGAGTATGAATAAACAAATGACATGCATATCTTAAAATCTGGAACAGCCATAAGAGTAATACTGAAATGAATTTTAAAATATTATCAAATATTAATAAACACTAAATTGTAAAAAAAAAATAATACTAAAGTTGGGGCCGGTGCTGTGGTGTAGTGGGTAAAGCTGCCACCTGCAGTGTCAGCATCCCATATGGGAGTCAGGTTGAGTCCCCACAGCTCCACTGCTGATCCAGCTCTCTGCTATTGCCTGGGAAAGCAGTAGAAGATGGCCCAAGTCCTTAGGCCTCTGCAACCATGGGAGAGACCCGGAAGAAGCTCCTGGATTCTGGCTTTGGATCAGCACAGCTCCAGCCACTGCGGTCATCTGGGGAGTGAACCAGCAGATGGAAGACCTCTCTCTCTGCCTCTCCTTTCTCTGTATAACTATGACTTTCAAATAAAATAAATAAATCTTTTTATTTTTGTTTTTTATTTATTTTTTTAATTTGACAGATAGTGAGAGAGAAACAGAGAGAAATGTCTTCCTTCCATTGGTTCACCCCCAAAATGGCTACCATGGCCTACACTGGGTTGATTCAAAGCCAGGAGCCAGGTGCTTCCTCCTGGTCTCCCATGTAGGTGCAGGGGCCCATGCACTTGGGCCATCCTCCACTAACCTCTCGGGCCAAGGCAGAGAGCCAGACCGGAAGAGGAGCAATGGGACTAGAACCGGGCGCCCATATGGGATGCTGGCCCCGCAGGCAGAGAATTAACCAAATGAACTACTGCACCAGCCCCATAAATAAAACTTTTTAAAAAATAATACTAAAGTGAATAACATGCCAACAACAGATTTGAGAGAATTATTTACACTACTCAATGAATTAAAAATCCAGTTTATTTAGCTATAAAAACAGAATGAACTCTTGCCATTTGTGGCAACACTGATAAACTTGGAGGGCACTGATTTAGTGAAATAATTTGGGTGCAGACAAGCAGTGCTCATTTAATTTAGGGAAGCACATACTGTACGAGCTCACAGGCATAGAGGACAGAATAGTGGTTACAAGAGGCTGTGAAGGGCAGAGGGATGAAGAAAAAGAGTTAGCATGGTTAACGGGTACAGGGATACAGCTGGACAGGAGCAATAACTCCTGTAGCACAGTTGCGTAATTATGCTGACAGCATGTGTACTTAAAATAGCCAATACATAAGACTTTCTCTCTGTTATTCTTTCAAATAAATAAATCAATAAATCTTTTTTTAAAAAAACTGATAGAACTGAAAGGGGATTAGGCATGGATGCAATTATAATTAGTGGTCTTAGTGTTATTCCTCAATACTCAATAAAACAAGTGATTCAGAAGGAAGAAGGGTATAGATGTGAGCAATATGCTCAAAAAAGTTAAAAAATTCACAGTTAAAGAGCACTGTACTCAACAAGGGGAGAAAAGGCAAGTTTTCTAAGAGTTCATGAAGTATTCACCAAGAAAGACGCTCTCCTGACCCTTAAACTGAAGCTCAACAAAGTTAAAATCACTGAAATCATAGAAAATATTCTCTTACAAAAACTGAATTCAACTAAAAATCGTTAATACAGATATGCCTGGGAAATCCCCATATCAATGCTACTAATAATTCATGATTCAGAGAAAAGTCATCAGGGAACTTTGAAAATATTTTGAAGTAAGTGAAAATGATAACAAAAGATAAAAATATTCATAAAAAGTAAGAGAATGCTTGGAGAAAATTTACTGAATTGAATTCTTATTTTAGAAAAATATCAGCATCTCCAATGTTTTCAAAAAATAAAGTAGAAAAAGGCCACAAAATTAAGCCCAAAGCAGAAAATAAGAAAAACAATTACAAATACAAATGTAACAATCAACACACTAGAAACTGCACAGAAAAAAAAGAATATATCAAAGCTATTTCTTTGAAAATTTTAACTAAAATGTATGAAACAAGATTATATGTATGAATAATTAATATGTATAATTAATACGTATAAATAATTAAATGTAAAAAACAAGTAGAAAGAGAAGCTCCAGATAATAGAAATGAAGCAGAGGATGCAACTACATATCACTGCAGGTTCCATAAATCATTCAATTCACAGTAAGAAAATATTCAAACAAATTTATGCCAATAAATTTGAGAATTTAGGTAAATTTACCAATTCCTGGATTCAGACTACCAAAGCCTAGCAAAGAGGACACGGAAAGGCAAGTGCAGTACAGCAGGTTTGCCACAGCTTTGGATGCCTGTGCCGCGTATTAAAGTGCCAGTTCAAGAGGAGGCTCCTCTGCCTCTGGTCCAGCTTCCTGCCAACGTACCTGGGAAGGCGGAGATGATGGTCCAGTGCTTGCATCCCAGCCACCCATGTGAGAGATGCAGACGGAGTTCCAGGCCCCTGGCTTTGATCTGGTCCACCCCTGGTTTTCACAGCCATTTGAGTGAACAGATGGAAGATTTATTTATTTAGTCTCTCTCTATCTCTGCCTTTCTCAGTCACTCGATCTTCAAATAAGTAATAGTTTTAAAGAATATATTGGTAATTAGAGTAGCCATGCTTATTAAAAGAAACTGAATTTATAAGCAAAGTCATTTTAACAATGAAAAATCCAGTGCAAGATAATTTAATTAGCAAATTCTACAGTAAGCTTCATGAGAAACAGGTATCAAGTCTATGATATGGCCTCCAGAAAATAAAAGAGGAAGGACTATTTAATAACTCACTATATGATTTCAATATTTCCTCCATTTCAAAGTCAAACATTATAAGAAATTTATAAATTAATATCTATCATAAATATAAAAGTAGAAATTCACAATAAACATAAGCAAATTGAATCCAGCATGATATACAAATGAGTATTCTAATAGATATATAACAGTGTATGCCAAAGTGTAAGTTTGAGTTAACATTAAATCATCAGTGCCCAAAAAGAGAATCAACAGATGCAGGACAGGATTTTTATCCAAATTTAATATCATCTCATAGTAAAACACTCGCCGCAAACTACAAATGCAAGAAAGATTTCAATCTGCCAATGGGTATTTATAAAAGCTTACAACCAACATCACATTTATAGGGAGAGAATGAATACTTTCTTCCTAAGATCAGAGCAAGGCAAGGAAGCATGCTTACGGTACTCCAATTCAACAAGAGGTTATGCTGTATATCAAGCATAGTAATTAAATAAGCCAATTAAATCAGACATGACATTCGAAAAGAGAAAGAGCTTTCAAATGGCATGCCAATTCTCTATCTTATAAGTATCAAGAAATGCTATGTGCCTAGTCTATGAGATTAGCAATATCACAGGATAAAGGAATGCCTTGTGGTGGGCATCAAATTGCAGTACTATTTAAAATAGTGTCCATCTTTTAAATGCCCATGAGTTCTTAGGTGTTAATATACAAAACATATTCAAGCTATGCATATTATACATTACAAAGTGCTCACTAAAGAAATGACTAATCATAAACAAATTTAAATATATCCCATGTTCGTGGATTGAAAGATTCAATACTGTACACATATGAATTCTTCCCAGAAGACCTATATAATTTATTAACAATAAAAATCCTAGAATAATTTTTTGTGGAAACTGATAAGTCTATTACAGTTTCCATGGAGATGAAAATATCTGCAACATCAAAAACAATTGTGGATAATAAAAACAAAGCTGAAGAATTCATGCTCTCTTTTATGCAAGTATCATAGAGTAAAAATAATCAAGACAATATCTTCTGGGCAAAATTATAGGTGCATAAATCAGTGGGAAAATTTAGTGCCCAAAATAGCAATGGTAAATTGATTTTCTGCAAAAGTACAAAAGCTAGTTATTAGAGAAATCATGGTCTTTTAAAAAAATGGTGCTGACACAACTGATTTTAAATATACCCCCAAAATGCTAACATGTACATGACAACTTATACAAAAAAAAAAAAAAAAAACTGAAAATGAATCTTAGGATGGGATTTCTTATATAAATCATAAAACTCCAAGAAGAATATTTTAGAAAAAAAATCTGTGATCTGGAGTATGTGAACTTTCTTACATATAAGACAAACACGAATAACCCATTAAAGACAAATTTGATGAATTGTGTTTCATAAGTAACAAATGCCCATCCAAAGCCATTGTTTCAGAAGTATCACAGATGGAAAGAAAACAGTGATACATGTCTATAAACCAAAAACTATGGCAAAGAAAACTTCAGTGTCCCCAAGAGGCTAGGGTTGACAGAGGCTGGCAAGATGACAGGGAAATCTGTGGTAAAATAGGACTGCTCAGCATCTCAGCATTGGTGACAATCACAATTGTTAGCAGCCATGAAATATTATACTGCATGACCACTAAATAAGGTGAATTTTACAGTGTATGTATGTATTTATTTCTAAAGATTTTCTCTGTGTGTGTTTTCATTTTTACATTGATGACCCACTACTTGAATTTTAGCAGACATGATATGATTTATTAGGTCAAAACAGCATCAGATTGGATCCTAACATTCCTTGATCATCAAGGGTGAGAAAAATCATGAGAAAATATTTATAGAACACCTTTTATGTGATGGACGTTCGCCTAAGGCTTGTGACTCCACTCACTGTCTTATCAAGAACTTCAAGTAAGGCTGGCATTCTGGCGCAGAGGGTCAAGATGCCAGCTGTGACACTGACATCCCACATTAGACTGGGAGTCCTAGTTCCTCTGCTTCTCGTCCAGCTCCCTTCTAAGGAGCCTTGGAAAGCAGCAGCATATGGTCCAAGTGCGTGGGCCCATGCCACCCACGTTATGTGGGAGACTAGCATGGAGTCCTGGCCCCTGGATTCAGTATGGCACAGCCCTGTCTGCTGTGTCCATTTGGGAAGGGAACTAGAACTGGAAGGTATCTCCCTCCTTTCTCCTCTCCTCTCCCCTCCTCTCCTCTCCTCTCCCCTCCTCTCCCCTCCTCTCCCCTCTTCTCCTCTCCCCTCCTCTCTTGTCCTCTTCCCTCCCTACCCCTCCCCTCCCCTCCCCTCCCCTCTCCTTTCCCCTCCTCTCTTGTCCTCTGCCCTCCCTACCCCTCCGCTCCCCTCCCCTCCCCTCTCCTTCTCTGCCCTCCCCTCTTCTCCCCTTCCTTCCCCCTTCCCCCCTCATCATTCTGCCTTTCAATAAATAAATAAATTAACTTAAAAAATCCTGTGGGTCTTAATTCCGCTTTTAGGATAAAGACATCTAAGCCTCATGAAAGTTAAATGGGTTTTCAGTAGCAATTTAATATCTCTGTTCTTTTAAATAATGTGACTAATACTTCTCAGGGCTTGTCTGAGGATTATTCATTTAATAAAGGCTTCTTTCACAAATCACTCTTCAGCCCTTTCTACATGACTGGTGCAGGTCCAGTACTAGGAATGAAGACGTGAGTGAGGGAATTAAGGTCCTCTGGCCATGGAGTCTGAATGCTCGTGTGGGTGCTGAGGGAAGGAGGAGAGCCTATATTCAAATAAATGAAGAACGTTAAGCAATAGCTATAGCTTTCTGTGGTAAATGCTGTGCAGAGACCTGTGACACAGAGAAGCAAGCCTGGTATTCCCTATTCAGCAGTTAGGGAAATCTTTTAGGAAAAGACATTCAAGGAAGATATGCAAATCAAGAAACAACAAAGTTGTTTTGGTTTTCACAACCAAATGGATGGTGACGTCATTTACCAAGATGGAGAAAAATTATGGGATAAGCAAACCTGCAAGGACAATCAAAACTCCAGCCTCGGCCACAATTTTACAAGTAATCATGTCCAATGGACCACTGACCTCGAAGTTCCTAACCTAATGAAACCGAGGTCTTGATTCACAGCAAATCTGAGTGGTAGACTTCAGTGAATGTCCTATGATGTCCCTGTAACCAGTTATATAGTTGACAAAATTTCTGGCTCATATTACAAAAACCCCTGCATTCAAGTCTTCAGGGATCACGTACTACATATACAAATAGATGAAGCAGCAAGATAGTCTGAGTATACTATTAGATACCAAAACCTGTCTCAACTTGGTTTAGCTTTCAAAATGTATTAGTCAGTTTGGGCGGACACAGCACAAAATGAAAGACTGGGTAGCTTGAGCAACAGAAATTTGCTTTCTCCTAGCTCTGTTGGTTAGAAGTTCAAGATCAAGGGTATCAGGAACTCAGTTCCTGCCGTGGTCCATCTTCCTGGCTCACAGACGGCCTCATTGCCTCTGTGTCTTCACATGACCTTTCTTCGGTATGTGAGTGCCCACTGGGGGAACTGCAGAATCCTCTGGTACCTCTCCCTCCAAGCACCTTACTCCTGGCAGATCAAGTTCCAGCCATTACAACCTCATTTAATCTTAATTAACTCCTTAAGACCCTATCTCCAAAGCACAGTCACACTGGGGGTCCAGGTAGAAGTATTTTAAGCAGTTCTGCCTTGATCTTTTTTTTTTTTTTTTTTAAGATTTATTTATTTATTTGAGAGGCAGAGTTACAGACAGAGTGAGTGAGAAACAAAGAGGTCTTTCATCTACTGGTTCACTCCCCACATGGCTGCAGCAACCAAAGCTGAGCCCATCTGAAGCAAAGAGCCAGGAGCTTTTTCCTCATCTCCCAAGTGGGTGCAGGGGCCCAAGCACTTGGGCCATCTTCCACTGCTTTCCCAGGCAATCAGCAGGGAGCTGGATCTGCAGAGGAGCAGCAGGTACATGAACAGGTGCCCATATGGAATGTCGGTGCTGAAGGCAGAGGTTTAACACGTGGGCCCTGGGGGTTAGAATTTTAATATGTACCTTATAAGGTAAATATTCTTGAATATGTGAGTCAATTATATATATATATATATTATAATATATATATTATATATAAAAACATATATGCACATATATGAGGGGGGCTTAAAATGTTCATGAAAAAATGAAATTAAAGTATACTGAAATTTTGATTAACTCTTTGAAGTTAATAGTTCTTACTGCTTCTGTTTCTCTGGACTACCTCATCCCACCCTCCATACCACCCTCTTTTTCCCTTAAAAGCTGCAGTTCCTACATTTCCATGTAGTGCATATTAAAGTACTGCTAGGATTTCCAATTCTCAGGTTGAAAATTTATTATGTAAGAGAAATTCAAAATTGATTAGGAACTTATTAAAATACTAGCATTAAAACGATGATTATATAGCCTCCTGGAGAAGCCAGGCATTAGTTAGAAAGTGGGATGAATAATTTAAGGAAAAATTCATGTCACGCATAGTAATATTAGAGTCAATCAACTTTTGTTCTTCGAGCTTCTATTTCTATTTTCATCCCTGTAATCTTGCAAGTTGTTTTTTTTTTTCTTTTGCTACTTTAATAAATGCCTGCATGGACATTTCCATTTTAATACAAGTTTAATAAGGAATCCATTTTATTTAATGGTCAAAGAGATAGCATCATTCCTTAGCTTAAAAGTTGATACCCCCATGCTATGATGGTTCTCAGTTAGTTAATAAAATATTAACACGAGACAAAAGCACTACTAACTTAACTCATGAGAACTCGGCATGTGTTTCTTAACTTGCCTCAGTATGTTCAGCTCGTTTTCATAATAAAAGCAAAATGAACTTGGCAAAAGGCTATCATGACCAACTCTTCAAGGCCCCTTGGGGTTTCAACATGCTTCGTTGCTACTTTTTGTCTTGTTTTGCCTTTGAGTTCCCAGTGTCCACAGAAAATATTTAGTACAATCTAAGTGCTCAGTAAACAATTGTTGAGTGAGAAAATAAGTGAATGTACTCAAATAACTTAGTTTGTCCTAGAAATGGCAACAATTCTAAGGAGGAAGTAGCATGTACAATAAAGGGCTAAACCTCTTTTTTCTAAACCTTTTTTGTGAAAAAAAAAAAAATTTTTTGACCATCTAAGTTAATTAAATCTGTTTTCACCTACATCAATATATAAAATGACACAGTACCTTTTGGTTTTAACTTTCTCTTCTTGAATTTGTTCTCCTAATTTTGCCTTGCTCTCTTCAGTTTTTTTCTCTATTTATTCACAAATATTACCAAATAAAGCTACATAAAATTAGTGACCAGAAGGAAAATATACGCATTCAGCAGGCAGTGGGGCCTGTTGTATCGCAGCAGGTAAGCCTCTTGGGTCACCTACATCCCATATAGGACTGCTGGGTCGGGTCTGCCTCCACTTCCCACCCCGCTTCCTACTAATTCACCCGTGGGGCATTTGCGATGGCGCCAGTGCCTGAGTTCCTGCCACCCATGTGGGAGCTCCCAGTGGAGTTCCTGGTTTCTGGCTGAGGACTGGCCCAGCCCTGGCTCTTACTGTAGGCATTTGGGGAATTAACCAGCAGACGGAGGATATTTTCTCTCTCTCTCTCTCATTCTCTCTCTCTCTCCCTCTTTGCTTTTCAAATAAAAAAATAAAAATGGCTACACAGTTTACTTCCAGGGTGCTTTAAGCATATTACTGTCTCTGTCCTGTCGCTAGAGATTTCCAATTATTTTGTAGAAGTTATGACCTGGAGGTCAGGATTTAAGCTGCCTCCAGGTGATTCCAGTGTACAACTAACATCCAGAATCACAGCTTGGAATGCTTCTCTCTCAGCTCCCCAACTGCACAGATGCCCCTGACCAGGAAGCTGAGAGTTAGAAAGGATTTGACATCTAGTTATTAGAAATTACATTTTATTAATGTATTCCTAGAAATGTTTAATTTTGAAAGTGCAATCATAGAATTTCTTGTTATGTTAATTATCTTTAGGAAGTATGATAAATAATTGAAAATATGTCTATTGGTATAATAAAAAACATAGTGCTGAAAGTTCACTGCATGAAGCAACGTGTTGATTTATAGATGTTTGTGGGGAGCAACTCGGACTAGACTAAGTTACTGGAATTAAGACTTATTCTATGCATCTGCTCTCCCACAATATGGCGCTGGGAGAGGAGAAAACAGCTTCTACGCAGCTGCCTCTTGCCAACTTGAGTGATGACCTCCAGGAGCTGATCCTGCTCCTGATTGGAGGAGAGCAGCGTACTCGGCGTGTGGGCAGCCGAGTTGGGATTGGCGGAGGAGGACTATAAAGGAGGAGAGAGACAACATGCACCAGGAACATCTAAGGGGAACATCTAAGGGGAACACCTGTGCAGCCCCCGAGAGAGCCGGCCGGCGGTGTGCCGCTCCCCCGCGGAAGCGGGGAATGTGGCAGGGGGAACCGCCCTTCCACGGAGGTGGAAGGGCCAGTAGCCAACCCGGGAAATGTATGTAATTAAAGAACAGAAATGTTTCTGACACTAGATGCTTGGGCAAAGGGTCCAACTTTTCTATAAGAGTTTGTATATTTTGATATTTTAATTTCTAGTGTCTCTTTCTTGTTCCAAAACACTTCCTTGAAACAAGCATTATGTAACCATTTCATGGTAATTTTTCTCATTTTTGGCAACAGTTTCTTTTCTTGTGTTCATGATGTTAAAGTCTGGAAGACAGTTTCTTCTGTCTTCTTAATAGCACTCATTTCCATTTGCTGTTTTTCATGCTTCAGGCTTTGCTCAGTTGTCTGAGGGCTCTTGGCCCACCATTCCCATGTGCCACTGAGTAACTAAACTGGGGGAAGAAGATCTGCACATCACCCTGTTCATGTGTTTCACTGGCAGGAACCTGGGTCCTCTGCTCCACGTCCTCCTGTTCCTTTTCTGAGATGCCCCAGAATATACCGACAAATAAAATCCATTGGTACCAGTTAGCATGATGCCTACTATTTCTGAAGGGTGTTTTTTACTTCCTTATACTGAAGAAAATGGGGCTGGCAAAAATTCTGAAGGTGATGAGGGGGTGAAACTGCTTTTCACACTGAGTGTACGTATGTGCCTTGTGATCATCTTGGGTAGCATTTTTTTCACAGTTAAGGGCTATACTCCTCCAAGATCTGATGGTCTCTGCCAGAGGGCCGTGTAGTAGTTCTGAGGGAAACCTGTCTCGTGCAGACACTGTCACTCGTATCTGCCTCATTTGGGGGGTGTTAGGGAGGTGACTGCACTACTCCGCCATGGACCCCGACAGAAGAAAGCTGTGCCACTCACCATCAAACTCATTTTACATCATTTATGAGACTTTTCAAGAGGGAGGGGAGATAAATGTAAGTCCTTAGTCCGGCATGTTTAGACAGAAGAGAATCTTCATTTTCTGTATGAATTTGGACATCAAGAAACATGATTTTAAATGGTTCTGTATACTTTCTGAAGTGTCATAGTATACTAAAATTACATAGTTATGCATAAATAGATGGCTTCAAACAAGTCCATAAAATTCCAAAATTTATCAGATACAGGGAACAGAGGTTGGGATATTATCTTTATTTGGAATTTATTTGTAGGATTAGTCAAGAAAATGTTCACCAAGTAATTAACATGAAAAGTCTACCTTATAATATCATCCAAATAATGGTCTCCTTTGGATCCCTATTAGACCACAGACTATACAGCACATTTTCTATCTACTGCCAAAGAGAAAAACTTTTACTCCAACAGAGACAAAGTAAGTAGAAAAGCTTTATATTATTATTTAAGATAATTTTTAATTGAAAAGATTGATTTTTAAATATATGAATAGTATAAATGTTCATAGTTTATGGCTTTTATTTTCCATAATATTTGGTCCTTTACTCTGTCAATGTAGCTGTGCTAAAAAATTTAAAAAGCATATAAAGTAGTAGAGATGGCTAAAGTGCTTGGGCCCCTGCACCCGTGTGGGAAGCCTGGGAGAAGCTCCTGGCTCCTAGCTTCGGATTGGCCCAGTTCCAGCTGTTACGGCCATTTGGGGAATGAACCAGAGAATGGAAGACCTCAAGTAAATAAATAAATTTAAAAAAAAAAAAAAACATATAAATTAATTAGATTTAATTATTTTCAACTCAAGGCTGGCGCTGCAGCTCAATAGGCTAATCCTCCGCCTGCGGCGCCGGCACACCAGGTTCTAGTCCCAGTCGGGGCGCCGGTTCTGTCCCGGTTGCCCCTCTTCCAGTCCAGCTCTCTACTGTGGCCCAGGAGTGCAGTGGAGGATGGCCCAAGTGCTGGGGCCCTGCACCCCATGGAAGACCAGGAGAAGCACCTGACTCCTGCCCTTGGATCAGCACGGTGCACTGGCCACAGCGCGCTGGCCACAGTGCGCCGGCCATGGCAGCCATTGGAGGGTGAACCAACGGCAAAGGAAGACCTTTCCTCTGTTTCTCTCTCTCACTGTCCACTCTGCCTGTCAAAAAAAAAATTATTTTCAACTCAGCTAAAACCAAGCAAATGTGACTAGAATGAGTAACTACACTTCTTTCCCTTACCAACGTACTATGAATCTTTGCTGATAGTGCCATAGAGTTTAGAAGTGAGGCCTCAATGCTGTGTTACCTCTACCATGATGTTTAGAATACCTGTATACAGTTATTTCATATTTTAGGCAGGAAAACTATCAGAAATAGTGTGCCAGTGATGGCAAGTGATAAAGCACATAACTGAAACCACATTTCATTAATGATTGGCATGAAATAAAATTGTATGCAATCATTTTCTAGGTCTTATTCATGAGAAATGGGACAATTTTTTGTTCCAATGAACTCTATTTTCCAAGGAAGAGTTTTCAAATTATAATTATCATCTGGACTCTGTGCATTTAACAGAAACAGGCTCCACGCATCGTTCAGTCTTGCAAGTGAACAAAGCAACATTGAGAAAATGAGGCAATAAACAGAAATGGATCAGCCCATACAGCCAAACACAGTAATCCTTCTTGAACTACAATTTCACGTTCTGAAGGTCCAGTTCTCTGTGGCCAAAAAGAGTCAGAAAATATTAAGTGGAAAGTTGCAGAGATAAACACATCTTATGTTTTAAATTGTGCACCATTTAGAGTAGCATGAAGAAACCTCAGCTCTGTCCTGCCTAAGATATGAGTAATTTCTTTGTCTCTGATGAGATATTGTGAAACTACTTCACGTAACTTTCATTATTGTTTGTTATAACTGCTATTTTATCCGTTATTGCTGCTAATCTCTTTCTGTTCTGAACTTACAAATTAACCTTTATTATATGTGTATGTATAGGAAAAATGTCACCTAAGTTTAGTGTTCTGTACTACACCAGGTTATGGGTGTCATCTGTGGAGACTACCGTACTAGTTCTATCGGAATTTGACCCCTGAGCCAGGGAAATGAAGTAGACAGGCATACAGGTTAAAATTGATTAGGTTTGTGAGCTGGAAGACTACGCCTTCACCACGCCCCTGTGTGACCTCATGCCCCTACCTGGCTACACCTGAGTGCCCACCAGCCAATCAGGTTAATTAACCACGCCCCTTTGAAAGTGGATTAAAGGCCTGGGACAGGGTGTGTCCAGCCCTTTCCTCCTTTCTCTTCACCCTGGCCTCTTGCCAGTATGGGGCTGGCTGTAGCCCTGCACCTTCAGGGTGTGTGGACTTCGGGCCAACCCACCTTATGCTTCCTGACCTAGATGCTCTTCCACGTGGCTGGTTCCTGGTACTTGGTATGAACCCAGATCTACCTCTCTCTCTTAGATGAAGCTCTGACTCTCCTATGCATCTTTCGCACTAAATAAAAGCTTAAAATGTATGGTGCTGCCTTGTTCATTTATGCCGGTATTTAGCATTCTTCTCTAAATATTAGGCAAGAACCCACTTGGGCTTATTAATATTGGGGATTTATTAATAAGCATGTGATGATATAATATGGCACCCCAAACTCCGATAACATAGTGGCACCCCAGATGGGACTTCCAGGGAACTTTGAGAGGCCACATTCCAATATATTTTAAGGGGTCAAATTCTGATATCACTAGAACACTCAAAGATGGCAGAGAATAGATTTGGATGCTGCAGAAATCACTGTCTCTCTCTCTCCTCTCAGTCTCCTTTGCTCCCCAAACAACCAGGCAAGTTAGCACAGAGGTGGCAGCAGCTAAGCAGCCTGTACTGTCCTGGGAGAGTAAGGTTGAGCCTCAGCTGCAGCTTAAGCACAAAGTTCTTGGGAATGAACTTTTACTGGGGCTAAAGGTCCAGTGTGGTGTTACTGACTGAACCGTGTTCCCTCCAGATTCCTGCGTCGAAGCACAGGCACTTCAACAATTCATTTCTTAGAGTTTGACTGTATTTGGAGACAGGGGCTTTGAAGTGGTGATTAAATTAAAATGAGTCCTTAAGGGTTGTCCTAATTCAATCTGACTCATTTCCCTATAAAAAGAGGTGATTTCTGCATGCTGATAGATTCCAAGGGTGCAGGTGCATGGGGAGAGACCCTCCAGGTGTTCTCCAGGGGTGGCAGGAATGCTACTACTGTCATCATTGGGGCTCCACAGGGTCTGCATTAGCAGGAAGCTGGAGCCAGGAGCTGGAGCCCAGAGTCAAATCCAGGTACTCACACATCTTAACTGGCATCGTAACTGGTAGCTTAAATGTCCACCCCTTTCAGCCCGCTTTTTAGTGTTGACATTCCTCTTCCTTTCCCAAGGTCTTTGCGAATCTGATTCTGTTGTTTTCCTGATGATCCTCATTCTGTGATTTCTTTGTGCATGTTGTAAGTCTTCATAGCTGACTTACGCAAGGTGTCCTCTTAGAGCATAACTCCCCGCCTTCCTCAGGCCTCAGTTCTGACTCTCACCCCCTCACAGGGGCATCAGAACCTAAAGCCCTGGCCTCCAGGGAAGAAAGTTCCTGTGGCCTGTTCCACGTTAATGCTCTCTCTTTCTACTTCTTCCTTTATTTCTTCTTCTCTTCCCTCCCTCCTAACTTCTTTTTCTGGCTGTCAACTTATACAAATTTAAAATTAAATTTTATCCATTGGTTTTAGTGTATTCTACTGAACAGATTTATCCAAGTATCTAATCTTTAACAATAACAAAAAATATAGGTTTGTATACTTATTTTTTATTTTTGCATTTTATAAAACTCAAAGTGAGAGGCAATTTTTTCTCCCCAAACTCTAAAGGCAAATGGTTTAGTCCTTAATTACTTCTTTGCCGCATAACTGAAATTGCATAAATATAGTATTTGCCAAACGTCAAGGAAATGTCCCTTACCAATGAGTTCCACGCTGCCACTGAATCTTTAAGGAGTGCTGTGACACAGATCTTAAACCCAGGCTTCTCACTAATCCCTCCCACAAACCCTTTCATTTATGACTTCATCATCTCTCTCCTTGATTGCTCCACGCAGCTGCTTTCTCGTCTCCCCCAGCCAGCAGCTTTTTTTTTTTTTTTTTTTTTACCGTTTTGCCAGACTTAGTGTCCTATGAATTTGCCAGTTACCTACAACAGGGGTCCTTGCTGAATAATTGTATATCACAAACATCGCCTTTGCTCCATCACTGGCCATCACAGTGGCCCTGGTTGCAGCTCTCCACCCTCCTCATCATGCACTGTGTGATCTGGTTACAGCAAGCATAATGCTCCCTGGACATGCTGGACTTCGGAGGATGCATCAGGCTGTGTAGACGCTGTGTGTTTCACCTCTTGAGTATGTGCTCCTGCCCCAGCTTTGTCTGGAGAAGCACAGGACTGATGTCCACACAGACGTCTGCGGTAAAGCCTGACAGTAATCTCACAGCAGCATTGGTGACTGTGTCCACCGGCTGCGGGAACGTTTTGCTCACCTGTCTCTGAAGTTGCATTTATCTTTTGGTGATTTGTTGGTATCTGATGGGACTAATAAATCCTTGTCCTCCATTCCCACACCAATGGAGGGAACCTGGAGGAAAACCAAAATGCCAGCTTGGTTACCAAGAGAGATGTTGGAGGAAGTGGGCTCCTGGTTTGTTTTTTTTGTTTTTGTTTTTGTTTTTCGACAGGCAGAGTTAGACAATGAGAGAGAGAGAAAGACAGAGAGAAAGGTCTTCCTTTTTCCGTTGGTTCACCCTCCAAATGGCCACTACAGCCGGCACTGCGCTGATCTGAAACCAGGAGCCAGGTGCTTCCTCCTGGTATCCCATGCGGGTGCAGGGCCCAAGCACCTGGCCCATCCTCCATTGCCTCCCTGGGCCACAGCAGAGAGCTGGACTGGAAGAGGAGCATCCGGGACAGAACTGGTGCCCCTATCAGGACTAGAACCAGGAGTGCCGGCACCGCAGGCGGAAGATTAGCCTAGTGAGCTGTGGAGCCACCTAGGCTCCTGGTTTTATAGTCCATTGATATGCAGACTCACCACCCATGACAGCCCTGGAAAAGTACAGGCCTTGCCCACAGTGCCAGGGCTGAGATGGGGCCACAGCAGGAAGCAGCTCGAAAAAAGGAGAGCAGATCCAAGCATCGTTTCCTCCAAGTGATCCCAACCACAAATGCAAGAAGCAAAGGAGGAGGCAGAAGGAAAGCAAGAGTGTTACATCAAGAGACATGGCAGGAAGTCACTCCTGCTACCCACGTATTCCTCTTCCCAGTACCATGTTTGTTTCCCAGACCACATTGCTTGAGGGAACAGCCATATGCACGCACCACAGTAAGTTCCTAAACCAATTATTCATATGCTATATTGGCTCATCTCAGGATTTGGAGCTAAAGTAACTGATTTCAGATCCTAGCTTCTTCACATGTGTACGAAGCCTACTTATAGGATTTTTAAAGGTTTAAGTGAATTAATATAAAGAATGTCCTTACTGAGTGACATGTGGTAAGTCAAGGACCGATGATGTAATTCATCTGCAATTGTTTCTAAAGTGGATATATAAAACCTTTCTTCCCTCTCCTTTGTTCCCTTCAAAAATTTGGGTTGAGGGACGCCACATGTTTGCTGTGGAGGTTGCCATTAATCCAGTGATGAGGACGACAGAGGAGAAGGGCAGAGGACCTGAGAGAAGCGCAGAGAAAAACCCCAATAAGAACAAGCAAAGGGAGAGAAACCCTCCTTCACTCTTTTGACTTCTGGAAATAAGGTGCCCTTCCTTAGGCAGATTTCCAAAACAGCGGAATCTTAACTGATGGCCTCACAGACCACCAGGGGGCCTTTTCAGGCCTCCAGGACCCAGTCCTTTGCCGCCTCAAAAACACTGGTCTCTGAAATCCTCAATGCAATTGACCCAGAGCTACAAAGCAATCACCAGCAGTTAATTGGAATTCAAATCTCTTAATAGTTCCTTTCCTGCAGCAACTTATGCTACTATTTTAAAATAACACTCCTATCTGAAGAGGAAGCTGGGCTGCAGAAGCAATGCAAAGATAGGTGACAGGCCAATTAATGGCTGTTTACACAGTGATCTGCCATCAAAGGGACCCAACAGGCCTGTCCACTGCATTGGCTTTCAGTGTGGTAAGCCAGGGCTTCAGCAGAAGTCAGCTTATGAAGAGCCCTGGCAGCTCTGCCAGCCAAGAGTTGGGTCACTGGAAACGGACCTGCCCCGGAGTTGGAGGGCTCCAGTTCAGAGTCACAGACCTTGATCACTCTAAGCTGAAAAGCCCTTCACCCACCCCAGCTTCCAAAGTAACCCTGCTGTTGAGCGGATGGCCAAGTAGGGTCAGCAACATTGCAGGTGGAACTGTATATTAACTAAAAATGTTTTCCTTTTAGAAATGCCACCTACCCTCTCTTCAAGCCAGCCCTCCTCCCAGGCCAGCTAGGTAACGGAAGTCAACAGGGTGCCTCCCTTATGCTGTACCCCATGTAAACAGAGAGAGAGGTCTGAGCCTCCTAACTGCAAGGCCTGAAAGCCCACCTGATTATTTTCAAGCCCTTTCTGTCAGTTTTATTTGCCTCTCAATGAATGAAAAAAAAAAAAAAAAAAAAAAAAAAACTTGCTCATGGTTTAGACACATTTCTTAGAGCTTCTAAAAATGACTCTGTCCTCAGTTTTAGACCTGTGAGTTTAAACTGCTTGTTGAGGGGTGGGGGGCAGCACTGTGGCATAGTGGGTAAAGCTGTTGCCTGAGTGCTCACATCCCATATGGGCGCTGGTTCAAGTCCGGACTGCTCCACTTCCTATCCAGCTCTCTGCTGCTATGGCCTGGGGAAGCAGTAGAAGATGGCCCAAGCCCTTGGGCCCCTCAACCCACGAGGGGGACCCGGAAGAAGCTCCTGGCTCCTGGCTTTGGATCTGCGCAGCTCCAGCTGTTGCAGCCAATTGAGGAGTGAACCAGCAGGTGGAAGACCCCTCTCTCTCTCTCTCTCTCATTCTCTGCCTCTCCTTCTCTCTGTGTGTAACTCTGACTTTCAAGTAAAATAAATAAGTCTTAAAAAAAACCCTGCTTGTTAGATTCATTTTCTCCGGACTTAGAAAAGTAAAATGCTAGGTGCCCTTGCACGTGAAACCTCCGATGGAAGCAGTTTCTGCAAGCGGGCACTGCATCCCCCTGGAGAAGCCGCCTCCTGCTGAGAAGCCTCCTCCTGCACCCTGTCTGGACTCCCAGAGATGCCCCTTTTCAGCATGAAGCAGTCAGAGCAATCATTGCCCAGTTCCCACTAACAGATGTCAGGGTTTCCATCTGGGGGGTCAGATGGGTTAATAGATAGTCATGGGGATCCCAATGGAATTTGGGGTGTAAAATACTAACTTTCTTCCCCAAAACTTTATCTTTAGCAAGAACAAACAGGCAGCCCTCCTTCCTTTGGAATCCCCAAATTTACCATGAGAATAGCAAGGGAGCTCTTCTGGAGCTCACAGCTTATTGTAAAAACAAGTTACCTCTCCCACCCTTAGCAGGGCAGACTGGATGGAGAATTGTAAATGAGGTCTTTGATGGTTTTTCCCACCCTGGTAACTGAATGCCAATCTGATCAAGTTTTTTTTTTTTTTTCCTTTTAAATTGTACATAAAGCCAATCAACACCAGTCCTCTTTGGGTTTTCCTCTCTTGGAAACCCCCCTCTACTCTACGCCACTCTGTCTGGAGGCCTTTGACTCTAATAAATATATTTAGATCTCAAAAAAAATATAACACTCATATCAAGATGAGACATTAAGAAATGTAGGCACTTATCAAGGTTGTGTGAATATTTTTGAATTATTCAAGGAAAAAAGCATGATTTGCAATACTGTGACGGACAAGTGTATATTTGGGTGTTACTTAGCATTCCATTTCCCTGTGTGAGGACTGTGTGTCTTGCATGGTGGAGAATCAGACAGCAACAGCAGCACCATCTTCCTACGCTTCCAGGTCAGCGCTGTCTCTCTGCTGCAATACTGTGGGACAAGGGTGATCTTGGAGCCAGGGAGATGGGGAAGAAAAGAAACACACTTGCAAAGAAACTGATGAAGGGTGATAGAATGAAGGAGAGGAGGGATACACGTTAGTCACGTTTTTGAGACCCTGATGAAGAGCAGATTTCCTCTTTCATTTCTCTGTCCAGTATAAACAGTATTCTCTTTAGACTAGAGGGGAAGTAATATATGTTTGCGCATAGCAAGATCGTGGGCATGCCACACAATCACAAGGTAAAATATAAATTTTCTTCACCAAACATGATACAAGAGTGTATGTGTATATTCCTGATTGGGGAAAATGCCTAAGCAAAAGTTAGTATAAACTAACTGGTCAATTTTGCAAGTTATTAACTTTCATGCAAGAATGATTTCATTTTAATCTTAGTATGCATGCCCATAAAAACAATTTGCATCAAATCTTGGCTATTTAAAGGCCAGGGATTAATCTGTTTGTCAATACATGTTACTTGGGTTGAGCACAAACCTGGAATAAACTCACTGTCCCATGAAGACTTCTATCAATTGAGTATTTTACTGGATTGGACACAGAGGCAAACAGGTACAAGGAAAAGGAGACTATGGGCTCTCTCTGAAGTCGGTTCACGGATCTGCAGTCTTGTGTCCAATCTCCCTATTGTTCAAACATCCTGCATCGATCGATCAGCTGCCACGGGACTGAGCTTCCCTGAAGAAGTGAGCGGGTTCCAAACTCCTTCTCTATGTTAACAAGGGCACTGAGACCAAGCCACAGGGGATCGGGCACTAATAAAACAAAACTTGGTCTAGGTTTAGTCTTACAACATGGCAAATGAGGCTGCATTTCCTTAAGCAAATGTTTAAACTAATACTGAATGCCTTGTAGCTACAACTGAATCATGGAACTGCATAGGATATACAATACTCATGCTTAAATACTAGTATACCATAAATTACTTCCAAGGCTTACACTGAAGTCTGATAACAAGCCCAGCAGTTGCCTTCAATCAGAAAGTTGCTGTAAATTATTTCAGACTTGATGCATTTGAAAAATGGGACACCTTTTCCTTCTGTGCTTCTTTGGCAGTGGGCTTTGAGAGATGCAAAGAGTATGGGAGATATCCAAATGAAAATTCAGCACTCTTCTTCAGTGCAAATTAAATCTTTTGGTGTAAGATATGAATTAGAAAAGCAACACTGAACAGCTTCAGTTTTGAGTTTTAATTCAAGTGGAAGAACCAGAAGGGGCTCATTGTCCTCAAGGGGTGGTGACCTAAAAGGGTTGGGCAAAAGGGCAATGAGACTGGGAAAGAAAGAGAAAAGTGATTTCATTAATTTTAATGGCATAATAGCAGTTTTCAATAAGCTTTATGACAGCAGAAAAGATTGATATTTTTTTGTACTTTTTGCTAAAATGTGCAGTGTCCTAAACTGCATTTTGCCAGAAATCTAATACCTATAATTTATTGTATCCCATATTCCCAATGTTAAAAGAAGAAAGAAGGAAAAAAAAAAGTCTGAGGGCTTCAAATATAATAGACTGTAGATTCATTGCTAAAACTCAATTGGAGTCCTGAAATTTCCTTTTAATTTTAAAATGCACTTAACAAAAATTTAAAAGCCCAGGCATGGCTCTAAAATGGTGTCAGAACTCTGTGTTTTTCCCATCACAGCCTCCAGCTTCAACAGAAGACACGGTGCTCTGAAGAGACCCCGTCTATGTGAGCTCTTCTGCAAGTGTGGAGGGGCAGAACCGCATTCCTCCCAGGCACTGCCTTGGTCTCCGTGCCTACTGCTCCTTGTTTGCAGCCTGAAGTCATAGTAACACCAACCACGTTTCCTCTGCTATTGACCAATGCCTCCAGCACTGCAAATGGGGCTTTCTGTAGAAGTTTCTTCCTGCACAAACCATATATATATATATATATATATATGTATGTATGTATGTGTGTGTGTATATATATGTATATATGCATATATATATACACACATGGTCATTTTAATATAGTGGTGACTTTCATGAAAACCTTAGAAAAATACATAAGAATGTAAACTCCCTGATCAGGGATGACCCACATAGATCTTCAGGTTTCCCTCACGCTTCACATAAACCATGAATGTAAAGCAGCTGCTGACAGGCATGAAAACAAGACTATCACAGAGATTTTTGTCCAGGCAGAAGTAAGATTTACTCAATATAAATTAAGATACCTGCAAAGGAGAACGAAGAAATGGAAAGCTGGAAGGTCAATGGGAAGACCCCGTGGGAAGGTCCTCACTCGGCAACCAGGAAGTTCCTTTTCTGGACAAAAGGTTTGGAAGGAGGTGGAGGAATGCTCAGTGGCTTCGTCCATCTGATCTTCACTGGGAAAATGAACTAGAACCTTGTCAGCTCCAGGCAGCAGAGCCAGACGATGGGGTGCAAGTGACAAGGCAGTGGGTTGCCACTCATGATAGAGGACGGCCATAGGACAGTCAGGGTTGTTGTGCAATAAAGAGTGGTTTCAAGGATGATCTCCCAGCACTTCTAGGAGACGTGTGTTCTGGGAGAATAAAGTGATTCCAATAATGACAGCATAGATGGCAAGGAACGTATCCTGTGCCCTTAGCACCTGGCCAGCATAGCTTGGCTTGCAGGGTTGTGAAACAAAGAGATTGTCACCGGTTTGTCTTACAAAACTGCATCTCCGAAAGTAGACATTAAATATTTACTCCATCAAATATGTATCCAAAACCATCATGTTCCAGGATTCTGCTAGATGGTAGGGATAAAACAAGAAATAGGAAAAACAAAGTCTTACACCGTAGGGAGTGCCTCTGCCTGTGGGAATCTCCAGCTGTGATCAAGTAGACAGGGAATCTGCTGTCATCTAATCACAAGGTTAGGGGCTACCTCAGAGATATCTGTGCACACAGAGGTGAGATAAGAGAGAAAATCCAACTTGTGTCGTGTAGGCTACATAGTTCTTAGCTAGACGCAAAGGACTGAAGGGTTTGTGCAAGAGATGGGACAAGAGCATTGCAGGAAGCAGCAGCAGCATATATAAAGCCTCAAAGGTGAAAAGTAATGAAAGAGAGAGAGAGAGAGGAGAGAGAAAGACAGAGGGAGGAGAGAGAATGAGCACTTTCTGTCCTTGAGAGAGGAAGAGAAATTCAGCAACTATTCTTATATCACAAGCACACTTGCTAAAATCTAAGTCCCAGCATCAATCTCTGTTGAAAAAACATTTATTTATCTATATATTTATTTGAAAGGCAGAGTTGGCTGGGGGAGGGACAAAAAGAAAGGAGAGAGCTCTTGCAACCACTGCATCATTCCACAAATGACCAGAAAGACCTGGGCTAGAGCCAGGCAGAAGCCAGGAGCTTCATTCTGGTCCTTGACCCATATGTGGGTGCCAGAGGTCCAAATACTTGGGCCGTCTTCTACTGCTTTCCCAGGCCATAGTGGAGAGCTGGATCAAAAGAGGAGCAGCCGGGACTAGAACTGGCGCCCATATGGAACACCGGTGCTGCAGGCGGAGGCTCTAGCCCACTGTGCCACAGCTCTGGCCCCAGACTGATGTATTTTAAATTGATGATAATTCAGGAGAGGCTCACTCCCTTTGCCACCTATGGGTTCTTTATTATGTGATTAAAACCATTTCCTTGATTCTTAATTTCACTTAGAAACAAGTAAAACATTTTAAAATGTTTATTTTATTTTTTGAAAAGCAGATTTACAGAGAAAGAGAGAAATAGAAAGGTGTATTCCATCCACTGGTTCACTCTCCAAATGGCTGCCATGGCCAAGGCTGAATCAGACTGAAGCCAGGAGCCAGGAGCTTCTTTCAGATGTCCTACAGGGGTACAGGGGCCCAAGCAATTGGGCTATCCTCAACTGCTTTCTCAGGCCATTAGCAGGGAGGTAGATTAAATTGGAAGTGGAGCAGGTGCCCATATAGGATGCCTATATAGGCTGAGGGCTTAACCCTCTATGCCACAGAGAAGGCCCCAGTGTATAAGAGTTCTCACTAGGCCTTATGTGATCTTTCCTGTTTTTTTTTTTTTTTTTTTTTTTTTTTTTTTTTTTGCAAAAGTCTTTGAGTAACATCAACTGTTGAAACAGCTTAAACAGAAAGAGGTTGGGGCTGGCATTGTGGTACAGTGGGTCAAGCAGCTGCCCGAGACACCAGTCTCCCTGTGGGAGACCTGGAAGAAGCTCCTGGCTCCTGGCTTTGGATCAGCATAGCTCCAGCCATTTCGGCCATTTGGGGAGTGAACCAGCCAATGGAAGACCTTTCTCTCTGTCTCTCCCTCTCATTGTCTGTAACTACCTCTCAAATAAATAAATTTAAAAAGTCTTTAAAATATAAATTAAATTACATTAAATTAAATGCCTTCAATCTAAACATTTTTGAAGTACAAGAATATCAATAATATCTTGTAACAAGTTTCTTAGTAAAAAAAAAATTCTCAGATTCAAACCAACCATACGTGGTTTGGCATGTATTTATCTGCAATTCATAGGATTTGTTTTACTTCTATTTAAAAGATGCAAACTCAGTTTTTTATTTTCAATTGGACTTTTAAAAAATATTTAATTGTTAACTTTTGAACGCTAAGAGACATTAATATTCTGGGTTTTTACATAAAATATATACAATTATTTCCAATTTCCTACAATGGTTCAGTTAAGAAGAGAGTGCAGAGAAATTGAATGCATATTTAATACTATGGAAATGTGTGACCATTTAAAGGACAGGGGTATCATTTTACACACAAAAAGATATCATTTACTGAATGATACCATAGTGCCTAGGAGAGTTCATTTATCTAACTTGGGCGAGCAGTTTCTTCACAGGGAGTAGCTTTCTCATGTAGAGCAATGGTATTATTTGAATAAAAAAAGGGTGAAAGAAATGGACAGAAATAATCTGTCTTTTGTGTATTGATTATTATTAATATTAATCTCAGTGATTGCTACTAATGAAGACAGATTTATTCCTGATAAAATGGTGGAGACTTTTCTTTCAGAGTTAACTCTTATTTTCTTTTTACATATTTATTAGTCTTTTATAAAGCACCCAATTAATCTTCACAGTCACGTTAGCAAGCACATCAGACATTTGTCTCATCAAGGACAGGCACTGGCAATTCTAGGATAAAGTGGTGTTTAACCAAATTCATTCCTTGATCAGAGTCATTGTTCGTGTCAATTCTGTTTAATAAAGCAAACTCATGGTTGACTGATAGACTTAGTTATACCTTACCTCACCTGTAAGAAAGAACTTGATTTGTTCACAATAAGTAGCATACCCATTATCAGAATATTCCCTTAAATTTCCCAGAAAAACTCTAGCTGAGAAAAGTGTCTTAATGTAGTATAATGCCGCTAGCAGAGGCGACATAGAGAAATAAGAGTCTGACAGCCTGAGAGAGAACAAAACAGATTCTTCAATGCAAATACAAGAAAATTAAAAGCTCTGTAACACTTATGAGAAATGCAGACACGGTACAATACGAGGTAGACGAATTACATAAGAGGCACAGCTGGATTAATATGAGCTGGTCAGTGACCTTTTAAATGGAAAGCAATCTAACAGTTTTCTCCCAAGTTGTGTTTGCATTAACTAGACAAGTGTTAAGTAGACATCACAGTCACTGCATGGTTTATTGTTTACGTGGGCTCAGGGTACTAAGGTGAAGGCTGGGTTCAAGGAGCAGCTCTAACATGGGGCAAAATTTTTCTTTGTTACTCATGTCATTTTTTTCTTCTAGAAGTTTCAACGACCTTAATTCTCTTAAGCCTCACTTAATTTACATAATGGGAGATGTTGGGGAATTTTGAAGAAGTTATCCCATATCTAGAAAAAGCTTATAAACCTAAACACCACTGAAGCTTAGAGAAATAGCTCCCTATAGGAGAAATGATGGGCTGCATTCATTCACTGGAATACTGTGCTGTGATTGTCTGAGACAGGCATGGAACTCACGGGTACTCAGTATCTTCAGCCATATGCTTGTATGTGGATCACAACTATTTTAGACATAGAGTGTTACGTTTTGAGTTCAACTCTTTTTTTAAAGAAATACTATACTAAGGCTCTAGAGGTCTGAGCTGAGAAATGACTATTATAAGCAAGCGACCCTCTTACCTTTGTGTGATTCTTAACTCTAGATACAGATTTATTTTATTGTGGGAAACTTAGATATCACAACAGTAGAAGGACAGTTAAACATGAATTAGTTAAACAAGTCCACTTAAAGACATCAGTCATATTCAACGAATGCTAAATTTTGCCACACTTTGTCTATCCATCTACCATCTACCGATCACTTATTTTTGCTGAAGTATTTTAAAGTACATCCTATTTGCCATTTCTCCCTTATAAATTTCACTATGCATCTCTAAATGTATGAATCTATAAAATGCAACCCTAATACTATATCACAAATGTATGAATTTTTAAAATGCACCCATGACACTATATCATGTCAAGCTAAATTAAAGTCATCCTATGGCATCATCCTATGTGAGACCATGATCAGATTTCCATGGCTTCCCATTGAACTAGGGTCATTCTGCTTTTTACTTGTTAAACTTCTTATCTGGTGAAGTATTAAAGCTTTTTACTGCAATGTAAATTTAAAATATGTTGAAATAAAGAAAGGTAGAAAGAAGGCAGTTGGGAGGGAGAGAGAGAGAAAGAGAGGAATGGAGGGAAGTAGGGAGGGAGGAAGGGAGTATCATTATATTCTTAGACTTGTATGTACGTGTACGAACCATGTTGAATCTGTTACAAGTTAATTAACATTTAAATTTAAAAAATTAATTGTTACAATTGCTTGTTGGTTCAAATGATGATCTAAGACAAAGTGCACACTTCAGGGCTGAAGAAAGAAGTACTATCTTTATTTTTGGCTTACTTTTCTTAATTCAGAGCTGTCTTCATTAGCAAGTGACATTTTTCCAAGTTTTTTTCAATACCATCACTTTAGGCATCAGCAGTGGAAGCACACTCAGTAAAGACAGTTTATAGAGGAGAAGCACATTACTAAAGCCTCTTTAAGGATAAAAACTCAGCTAATATCTCTATTAGAGAAAGTTCTAAGACTGGAACTAACATCACAAATAAGAATGTTCTATGAAAAAACTTACATGTGAAATGGTAAATTGTGTGCCTTGGAAGAGATAAGAGCGACCCTTGGTGCCCTGGGTGTCCCATCTCCCTGGGTGTGCCATCTCCCTGGGTGTCCCATCTCCCTGGGTGTCCCGTCTCCCTGGGTGTGCCATCTCCCTGGGTATCCCATCTCCCTGGGTGTGCCATCTCCCTGGGTATCCCATCTCCCTGGGTGTCCCATCTCCCTGGGTGTGCCATCTCCCTGGGTGTGCCATCTCCCTGGGTGTCCCATCTCCCTGGGTGTCCCATCTCCCTGGGTGTGCCATCTCCCTGGGTGTCCCATCTCCCTGGGTGTCCCATCTCCCTGGGTGTGCCATCTCCCTGGGTGTCCCATCTCCCTGGGTGTCCCATCTCCCTGGGTGTGCCATCTCCCTGGGTGTCCCATCTCCCTGGGTGTGCCATCTCCCTGGGTGTCCCATCTCCCTGGGTGTGCCATCTCCCTGGGTGTCCCATCTCCCTGGGTGTGCCATCTCCCTGGGTGTGCCATCTCCCTGGGTGTGCCATCTCCCTGGGTGTCCCATCTCCCTGGGAATTGGCAGGGGAAGAAACATAGATGATTCTGGTTTAGAATCCTGCTTTCTTCATTAAAAGAAGCTTCAACAATATCGTCATTTATTAACAGGAAGAACAACTGGTAAAACCACTCTTTTTGCTTTTCCAAGGTGGGGGGAGAAAAGCATTACTAGAGAAAGACTCAGAGAGCTTAGAATTTGAGATGATCTTAGGAAACATCTAGACAAAGACCTTTGTGTGAGCAGAATCTAGAGATCTGGTGGACTCGTCGATTATTGCAAAGCAGTCCTGAAAACTCTGCTCGTGTCTTGATATTTTTACATAAATATCATTCATATATACATAATTATTATTTGACTAGCATGTTTTTCTCCCAGACTCCTGTGAGTTTCTCTGAACTGTCATTGCTTTGTTTACAAGAGATATGAGTAATCACATTCCGTGTTCTTATTAACCACTTTGGAAACTGACCCGAACTCAATCACAGACATACAAAGAAGAAAATTACTTTCCAGGTATCAGCCTGACTTTCATCCTTCAGAGAACACTCTGACATTCGGTGCTGATAGTTGTGCAGAAATTCCGGGGCCCACGGCTGTTTCACAGCCGCTGCTCTATTGATCCAGACCACGTTCAGTTATTTGTCATGGTCTTTTCTAAAAATGTAACCTGCTTGTGTTCAGAGGTGGAAGAAAAGAGCAACAATGCTTGCTGTTGCCTCAGAGCAAAACAAAGTGCAAACGCTGCCGTTATCCGGTCACGTGAGACTTTCCCCATCTTCAAGCATTTCAGTAAAATATGTATTTTAAAGTTACTCAGTGTCTATGCACTATAGAAAGCAGCATACTGTATCAATCAGTGCTATGCTCTAGAGTCATAGACAGAAAACCTTGTGGGCACATCCTTGAGTGCCTACAAGCTTTAATGCCCTCATTTGTAAGATCCTCCTCATCATCATCATAATAATAGGTACTCTACAATAATGTAATTCTGAGATGATGCAAGTACCATGACTGGCTCATAACAGTTCTCAGTAAGTGTTAGGTATTATTATTAAGGTTAATAAAATAGTCATATTACTAATGCTAATAATAATAGCTACTTCTCTTATTGACTCGTGAGTTTCAGGAAAGTAAGTTTTAAAGATTTACTCTTGCTAGTGATGAAAACTGAAACTAGAGAAAGAGAAGTAAAAAGGGTTTGGTGTAATAAATGTGATTTTATTAAGTTTCCTGGTTATTAAATAATTTACTTATTCCCCCCTGTGGGGAGCAACTGGGAGCAACTCGGACTAGACTAAGTTACTGGAATTAAGACTTATTCTATGCATCTGCTCTCCCACAATATGGCGCTGGGAGAGGAGGAAACAGCTTCTACACAGCTGCCTCCAGTTCAACCAATAAGCAGCAGGAGCTGCTCCTGATTGGAGGAGAGCAGCGTACTCGGCGTGTGGGTAGCAGAGTTGGGATTGGCGGAAGAGGACTATAAAGGAGGAGAGAGACAACATGCACCAGGAACATCTAAGGGGAACATCTAAGGGGAACACCTGTGCAGCCCCCGAGAGAGCCGGCCGGCGGTGTGCCGCTCCCCCGCGGAAGCAGGGAAAGTGACAGGGGGAACCGCCCTTCCACGGAGGTGGAAGGGACGGTAGCCAACCCGGGAAGAACCAGCAGCAAACCCGGGGAGGGCCGAGCAGACGAAAGAACAGCACAGTGTCTTGTGTCGTTCCTCCACGAAGAGGGGAAGTGACACCCCCAAACCCTGTGAGGTAGCTATTAATTGCTCAAGCTCAAAAAGCAGGATCCTTTTCATAACCAGGCTCCTGATAGTTAAAATAAACAGAATAATACGTTTAGAAGAGATCATATTTATTCTCTGTCTTGTCGCTAATTTATGCATGTAATTATTACAAATAGCAACAGAAGTCCCAACTCAATCCAAAAAATTTTAATACAAACTCTCTTACATATAATAAATATATTTCCTTTTAATTAAAAAGAGTATTTCATTCAACAGCTATTTTGTTTAATCTATTTAATATGAAACGCACAGATCCAGTCTAACTCCACTATTTATAAATAGATACATACATTACACACATGCACGTGCATGGATAAAGTACATGTGTGTATTTCAAACACCAGCACGTCTGCAATAAGAATCATATCATTACTCTCTCTGAGAGCCCCTGGGACTGGGAAGACAAATAGAAAGGATTCCCTAACACTAACTGGGGAAGAGCCACATGTACCCAATCATCAGGAAACCCAGAAATGTCTCAGATCTGAAGTTCGTAAGACTTCCAGCACAAAGCTGAAGAGAGGGCACTTGGAGGATGCCTCAAATTAGGATGTTTGATGTTTAGACAGCTGCCTTCCCCCAAAATGATTATTGTTCTAAGAAATATTAGACATGTTGAAGATTTATGAAGAAAGCATATCATTTTTTTGCAGTGTTACTATTGAATATTGTGATGCTCAAATTGAAACATTGTCTATTTAAAATACTTTAAAAGTTGATGATGTCAGTGTTAATCATAGTGCATTATTCTTTTACACTGAGTTAGGTTCTATACTAGCATTAACAACCCTTCAGTCCTAACAACCAAACAGGACTTGTCTGTTAATATCAGTGTCTCATATTGAGGTTGAAACCAACTTTGAAAGAAAAAAAGTAACTCAGGTTCCCAGAGCTAGTAATGTTGTATTTGTGCAAGGGGAAAATGTTGAGGATATTTAGAACCAAGGAATGAGAAAGTAGAAGAAAAAAAGGGCAGATGGTGAGACTTGCATTAAAATCATCAAAATTTGGGGAGAGTTATGAAATTGCAAAGTTACTAAATAGAAAGCTTAAAATTACAAAGTTAGAAATAGATTAATGCATACAGGCTTATGTAATGTCTACACCACAGTACTAAATTTGTCCATAACTCTGCTCTTAAATTTTTTTTTTTCTTGACAGGCAGAGTGGACAGTGAGAGAGAGAGACAGAGAGAAAGGTCTTCCTTTGCCGCTGGTTCACCCTCCAATGGCAGCTGCGGCCAGCTCATTGCGCTGATCCGAAGGCAGGAGCCAGGTACTTCTCCTGGTCTCCCATGGGGTGCAGGGCCCAAGCACTTGGGCCATCCTCCACTGCATTCCCTGGCCACAGCAGAGAGCTGGCCTGGAAGAGAGGCAACCGGGACAGAATCCAATGCCCTAACCGGGACTAGAACCCCGTGTGCTGGCGCCGCAAGGCGGAGGATTAGCCTAGTGAGCCATGGCGCCAGCCTGCTCTTAAAATTTAAAAAAAAGGAAACTGCTGGGGGTTTGAATATTTGAAAGGACATGTGTCAATAATGGTGGTGGTATAGTAAAATAAAAAAGTATCAACTTTATGAACAGCTTCAGCAAAATGTAATTTTACAGATACCATAGATAGAGCATAAATTTCTATCTTCCAGATCCAACACTCTGAAATAGAAAACGTGAATGGAGGAATATCAAGGCAGAACAAAGTATAGAAACAAAGCAATGGCCACTTCAAGTGCAGTCCAGATTTCAAAATCCAATACCCTAGAGGAACAGATGGCTGGTGATTACTAGTGTCTATGTATCGAGTAAAAAGTCAATAAGCAAAAATCAGTGTCCCATAGCATCTTGGAATTCACTGTCCAGAACAAAGAATCTAGAAACTTTGAAGGAAAACCCTAAGATAGGTAACAGGTGGGAAGAAAATTCTAAGATGTGTCTTGTGGAGGTGTTATTCAAATTCCTGCCACATGATGAATTAAAGCTTCCCTCTGTGGTCCTACAGGATTTCCCATCTATAGATTTTTGCTGTACTGTAATTATTTACTTTGTAGTTGAATCCTAGAGAAAACACACAGAGTTCTTTCTCCCTAGGATATATAGAGAATATTAATTTTTGCATAGCTTGCAAATTACAAACCTCTTTAAGAGTTGGAAGTCTTTATCAGAAAGCATTAAACATTGGCTTAAGTAAGACTGTGTGGGGAGCAACTCGGACTAGACTGTTACTGGAATTAAGACTTATTCTATGCATCTGCTCTCCCACAATATGGCGCTGGGAGAGGAGAAAACAGCTTCTACACAGCTGCCTCTTGCCAACTTGAGTGATGACCTCCAGGAGCTGATCCTGCTCCTGATTGGAGGAGAGCAGCGTACTCGGCGTGTGGGCAGCCGAGTTAGGATTGGCGGAGGAGGACTATAAAGGAGGAGAGAGACAACATGCACCAGGAACATCTAAGGGGAACATCTAAGGGGAACACCTGTGCAGCCCCCGAGAGAGCCGGCCGGCGGTGTGCTGCTCCCCCGCGGAAGTGGGGAATGTGGCAGGGGGAACCGCCCTTCCATGGAGGTGGAAGGGACAGTAGCCAACCCGGGAAGAACCAGCAGCAAACCCGGGGAGGGCCGAGAAGACGAAAGAACAGCGCAGGGTCCTGTGTCGTTTCTCCACAAAGACGGGGAGTGACATAATGATGCCGTGACTCGGATATGAAGCCTAGGCAGGGTTTAGTGTCGTTCCTCCATGAAGAGGGGGAGCGACATAATGGTGCCGTGACTCGGATAGGAAACCTAGGAGGGAAGAAGCAGGAAAATACTGGAGAGAGAGACTAGAAGAGCCTAGGGGAAAGCAGGACGGAAAAGGTGCCGGAAGAAGCTATTGAAAGCCTAGGCATAGACTCGGATACGGACTGTGGGAAAAAAGTTAGGATTTAAAGTGAAAGCAAGAAGAAACTTAGACTCAGATACGGACTGCAGGTTGAAAGTGAAAGTGAAACCTATAAGAAACAGACTTGGATACGGACTGTGGGGAGAGGCCAGGAGAAATGAGGGAGGAATATTGTTGGAAGAAAACTTAGGGAAACATACCGGGTAGAGAAAAATGTTAGGGAGGATGAAGCCGCGAGTGCAGGCTGAGGCGGAGACGGAAGCCACCTTGGTTTCTTCAAGTCAGCCCGGGGAGCAAAAGGCGAAAATCTGGAACCAGAGGCAGAGACGTGGGCCGCCAGGTTGGAATTCGCCAGGTTAGTCCGGGGAACTTGGACTGAATACCGGTGGTGGCGGAAATGTGAGCTGTGCTGTGTGACTCGTGGAAGACACCGCGTGCAGAGAGAGCGCGTGGGCACAAGTAGATAGGGAACCCGGGGCTAGCGCGAGGCCGTGGTGCGGACGCGAAGGGGTGCGGAGACCGCGGAGTGCGCCCGCGAAGCCGGGAAGCCGCGCAGATGAGAGAAGCGCGGGCTGAAGCGGCTCAGAGCCGGGAAGCCGCCGAGAAGCAGCCTCGGGGCGGGCGCCGGGAAGCCACAGGGATAAGAGAAACAGAAATTTAGAAGTAAAATGAGAGAAATAGGAATGCTGGTAGATAGAAGTAAAATAGGAGAAATAGGAATGCCCGGAGATAGAGAAATAGAGAAAAATAAGGCCTCCCCACAACACAGCAATGAGAGAGCTTGGATTCGGTCTGCCTGATTAGGGAGGTGGTGAGCACCTGCGGGCGGCTAGCAGCTTATGCACCGCAGGTCACCGAAGACAGGCACGAATTAACATCAATAAGTCTCCCCACAATACCGCAATGAGAAGGCTTGGATTCGGTCTGCCTGATTAGTAAGGCGGTAAGCACCAGCAGGCAGCTCGACCAGAGTATGAGCTGCAGGACACCGAAGACAGGCACGTTATCAACACCAATAAGTCACCCCACAATACAGCAATGAGAAGGCTTGGATTCGGTTTGCCTGATAGGGCTTGTAAGCACCTGCAAGCAGTTCTAGCAGAACAGAGCATGCGCTGCAGGGCACCGAACACAGGCATGCATCAGTGCCTAAAAACCTCCTCACAACATGGCGAAGAGAGGACCCGGATTCGGTTTGCCTGATTGATAGGACTTGTAAGCACCTGTGGGCAACTCTAGCAAGCAGAGCAGAGTGTGTGCCGCGGGGCACCGAAGACAGGTGCGTATCAACGCCAAAAATAAAAAGAAAGGGGGATCTGTGGGGAGCAACCCGGACTAGACTAAGTTACTGGAATTAAGACTTATTCTATGCATCTGCTCTCCCACAATATGGCGCTGGGAGAGAAGAAAACAGCTTCTACGCAGCTGCCTCTTGCCAACTTGAGTGATGACCTCCAGGAGCTGATCCTGCTCCTGATTGGAGGAGAGCAGCGTACTCGGCGTGTGGGCAGCCGAGTTAGGATTGGCGGAGGAGGACTATAAAGGAGGAGAGAGACAACATGCACCAGGAACATCTAAGGGGAACATCTAAGGGGAACACCTGTGCAGCCCCCGAGAGAGCCGGCCACCTCCATGGAGGTGGAAGGGCTGGTAGCCAACCTGGGAAGAACCAGCAGCAAACCCGGGGAGGGCCGAGCAGACAGAAGAACAACGCAGGGTCCTGTGTCGTTCCTCCACGAAGATGGGGAGCGACATAATGGTGCCGTGACTCGGATATGAAGCCTAGGCAGGGTTTAGTGTCGTTCCCCTATGAAGACGGGGAGCAACAGACTGAAAGTTTATTCTGCTTTTACTTAAATGTCTGACCTGGTAGCAGCCAGGGCATAACCTCCATGGATTTTCCTGGAATTTTCATCCCATCTCTTTTTGTTTATTTGTTTTTAATTCCACCATCATATGAAGTCTTGTCTTTCTCTTCCAAGTCTAAGCCAGTTTGCTCTAATGGTGACCACAGTTCAGTCAGTGTGATGAATCATGGAGAAAAAGTTTCTTCCTCTTGCGACTCAACCCACACCCCTCTTGCACACTCAGAGTCTACTGGGCAAAAGTTAATGGACACACCATGCTGGCTGGTGGATAGGCAAACACATTCTCCAGCTAAGTACACAGGTGTCTGGTAAGTTTAAATGATGCTGCACTTGAGTTAAGAATGGAGAATGGACATTAGGGATTTGCATATTAATCTCTGACGCACCACATTAAGGAAAAAGAAACCCTTTTCCCAAAAGGCAAGATGATCTTCAAAGAATTAGTTGTGCCAAAATCATGGTCTTTTTTGTGTTATGATGTAGAGCAGCTTGGGCGGGAGGTGGGGGAGGGGGCGGGAGTGGGGGCTCTTCTGTCCTCATTCTCCAAATCCACCTACCTGCTTTGAGACCCCCTTAGCCTTACAAAGGAGAATGCACCCAGGAGCACATCAGATCTCAACTCCTGCTCTCACAGAACGGATAGGCATCACATGTGTTAAAATTCACCAGGGGATGAAGCCCCAGCTTCGGAGAACAGTGTGTCAGGAAATGCAGGATGGAGGAAAAGGACATCTGTGAGCAAAGTTCAAAATGAAATTGGGACTCACGTCGGCCCTCTCACAATTAGGATGCTCATTTTCTTTAAAACGATGGATTGGATTCTTTGCATTTGAACATTTCTTCCAGGTCTCCCATCCTCCTAAATAATAACTTGATGTCTATAATGAGCTGGTGTGACTCTAGAGAGGTTAACTGCTTAAATCCAATAATATTATTTTCTTTAATTTCTCCATTTTGCTAAAACTTCAAAATATCCATGCTTTATTGCAGCGTCTATAAGTTAAAACCAATGCTCATGTGAAATCATGATGTTCTATGGTATAAAGATGACATAAACACACTTTTACTTCTAATTGAATCCTTATATCAGATTTAATTCATTTTGGTTGTACTCTATAAAGTAAAAGGTGGTAAAATAATTACGTTGTCCTCCTATAATAACTCCATAATTTGGTTTCCACTCAGAGACTATTAGAATACCTGACCTCAGAGACACTGTTGATGCAGTTTTGAGATTTAATTTTGATGTATTGATTTTTTCCCAGGGGTTGCGAACTATTCCAAATGGAAAGTATGATTTGTGGTTTATTTTTCACTACTAGAGAGAGGCTTCAAGGCAATTTAAAAAATAAAATCTTATTATAAAATAAAACAAAAATCCAAATTAACTTCTTTTTATAATCATGCCAGTTTTTAGAATAAACCAGTTAAGGTTTTTTGGCAGTGGGTTATGGGGAGATGGTCTGTTTTAGTCTGGGACATTCTTTAAGTTGAGAAAATTGTCCCACCCTATACAATCAATCATCCCATTCACTAAGTACAGCTACTTAGCAAACTTTACAACACTATTAGAGAAGTAAATGAGCTTTATAAATTATCTGTGTAAACCAATACAACTAGTCTTGAGGCAATGAGGGGGGACAATGTTATTTTCAACAAACTAGTTTGGTAAAAACAAGTGTGATTGGAAACAACATCTCCAAAAACTGAGAGTGAAGCCACTCCCGCTCCATCCTCACACCCAGCACCCGTCTGGGTCCCACCCTTCCCCTGGAGTCACCTGTGAGCTGGCTTCATTCCTCTCGGTGCCAAGCACGACGCGTGAGCACACAGGCACTCAGCAGTATGTGTGAGGTCTGCTTGCACTGCATCTTGAAAAAGTAGATAGTTTAAATTATAGCTCTGCACTATATTTGCTAAAGCAAATTAGAAATGTTACCTATCTTGTGTATTTGTATATAATATGTATACAAATCTTGCTTTTATATTTCTACGATTTTATACTGGGCCTAATATTCTTCTCTCTTATAAGCAAAGGGAACATTGTTTTTCCAAGTAAGTACATTAACAAGTCTGGGCTTATTGCTATTACTCGTACTGACTTTCTTTTTCTTTTACAAGTTCTTCATTGAAACTCCTGCTCTTTGCTACAGACAGAAAACCTTTCCTGTTATTTTTAGGTTTCTTAATATCATCCCAAATTCTTCTTCCTCTTTTTTTTTTAAACTGCATACATGTTTATAATTTCTTCCCTAAAGGGATGTCATGTCCATGTTCCTGTTCAGAGAGCAACGACAGTGTCTGACATGCAGCTCCAGAACCTTCCATGCCTGCCACAAATAGGCACTTGATAATGATTCTTAACGTTGCAATCATTAAGATTACAAAATTATACTCTGTATATAATAAATTAGGCAAAACATCCTCAGATTACAAAGCAGCTCAGCGAAAGTGATCCGTCCCAGAAAGGAGAACCTGTCCTCCTGAGGCTGACCACTCCAGCCAAACCTGAAACTCAGCCCACACTTACATCTGGCTGTGTGCACTGTGCTCACCCTGCTGTCTCCCACCTGCGCTGCTCCTGCGAGCGAGCACACTGCACTGAGGACAGCACACAATTCCGTCTCATTAAAGTCCTTCCAGGGGCTCAGGGCTTCCTCAAGCCCTTCTGGGAGCCAGGAGTTGCTGCTTACAGCACTCTTTGCTCAGGAGACAAACGGCAAAATGAAGAAACCTGAGTTTCTGATGTTTATGGCCACAGCCTAAGCTCATTATTTATAAATGTCCACAAAAGGTCAGAAACAACCATTTCTACATGTTCTCAACAAATTAACTTTAAAATGTAATTTTTATTACAAGTCAAAGGAAACTCATTGAATTTTGATTCAGTATAAACGGTTTGTCTTAATTTATTTAGGCCACAGGGTCTATATTTTGTTTCATGAAACACCAAAGTAATTTATACTATTCTTTTAAGAGCTGGGCTGGTCTTGTTTATGTGATGCAGCATTTTCAAATTAAGCTTTTTTTCTTCTTATCCATATGTCTAGACTCACCATCAGTGCAATCTTCAGTGGTTCAGTTGATTCTACTTATGGGGTAGAGTCCACTCTGGTTTCTGAATTCCACATCTACAGATGCCTCATTGCATTTCTTCAGTAGCAAATCCCTTCACACAGAATCAACCAACTGATAAAACACTTTAAAGACTTCTTCACCTTCTGGCAACCAGCTCTTGTAAAAACTGCAATTAATCCTAATTGATAACTTTGTTGCCAGTTGTGTCTTCCTCTTGTGAACACCCCTTTTACTTCTCCCAAGTATTCCCACAGATAAAATCACAAACACTGATTGGGGAAAAAAAAGCCTCCAGTTTTTAAAAAAAACATTAACCCAGTGTATCTCAAAACTAGCTGTTTCTTTTTTTTTTTTTTTTTTTTTTTTTTTTTTTTGATAGGAACCAGGCTTTATTATCAATGATTACAGAGCACAGGAGAGTGAGGCTCATGAGTGGAGGGCCCGCCACTTGTCCAGGGGGCCACGATTGGGGATGTACTTGACCCCGCAGCCGTCCGGGATGAGCCGCTTCTCCGCCACCATGTCTTCAAATTCATCCGCGTTAAACTTGGTAAAGCCCCACTTCTTTGAGATGTGGATCTTCTGGCGGCCAGGGAACTTGAACTTGGCCCTGCGTAGGGCCTCAACCACATGTTCCTTGTTCTGCAGCTTGGTGCGGATGGACATGATGACTTGGCCAATGTGAACTCTGGCTACTGTGCCTTGGGGCTTTCCAAAAGCACCCCGCATACCTGTCTGCAGCCTGTCAGCACCAGCACAGGACAACATCTTGTTGATTCGGATGACATGGAAGGGGTGGAGCCGCACTCGGATATGAAAGCCATCTTTGCCACAGCTTTTTACCATGTATTTGTTGGCACAAATACGGGCAGCCTCCAGGGCTTCAGAAGAGAGCTGCTCATATTCGTCCGACACCATGTGGCCACACAGTGGAAACTCATCCACTTTTGCCTTCTTCCGGCCCAGATCAAAGATACGGATCTTGGCATCAGGGACACCTCGGCAGAAGCGAGACTTAGGGTACGGCTTGTTCTTACAATACCGGTAACACCGGGCGGGGCGGCGGCCCATGGCGACACCAGGGTCTTCGGTGGCGTGCCGAAGGAAAAAGAGCTCAAAACTAGCTGTTTCAATGCAAATGCATTAGATATGCTCACTCCTGCAACGCACTCCTGCAACGCAGAACAGTAGCACAGAGGCAGAGTCCGAGGGGGTGGGAGGGAAAGAAGATCCTAACTTCAGACACCAGCCTTCACCTCTTCCCTTCAGAAGAGAGCTGTCTCTCAGTGCTGCTTCTCTGCCAGGACCAAGAGCCTGACACCAGGCTTCTCACTGCTGCATTCCCCTACCAAAGTCTGCCTTTCAGTCTGTGTTTGGCCTTTCCCTTGAATGGTAAGTGTTCTGGAAAACATTCCTAGCAGACCTGTACTCTACGGAAAATCTAAAACCACAGTAACTTTTCTAATAGTGAGGCAGATCAAAGGTTATGCGAGCCACGAGGCCGACACTCAGGACCCTATCAATGTCGGGGTCCCCTGGCCTGTTCCTGGACAACGCCTGCACTTGGGCTCTCAGGAGGACCATCTGTGTCTATGCAATCTTTGGAAACCACAGCAGAAAGAAAATCCAGAAGGGAAGCTGCCTTGCCTCTGGGGTTTCTCTCGACTTCTGCTGGTGACTCCTGATCTCCCTTGGGCACAGGAACAAGCTCTAGGCTTGGGCAGACCCTGCCATGGGCTCAGGGCCTCACCAGTGCGGGCCCAGGCCCATGTTCTCTGAAGCGGGTGGTGGGTGGCAATGGTCACTGTTGGGGTCCAGGAAGCAGGTAGCTGAGAGGCAGGAGCATGGGAGAGTGAGCCTCCAACTTCCCAGTGCGTGCCGTTTTGTTCCATCTGACTTCAGCCACAAAACACAAACTCAAAGTTGTCTAGAATTCCAGGGCAGCGTCTAACCCCAAGTATGGCATGTACATTTCAGCTGGAGCTGTGTGAGAATGTGCTGTATACAAGCCCATGAAGCAGGCCTCGACTGAGGATGACCCGGTGGGAAAATTGGTGACGACCAGGTAGGCAGCATAATCCAGTGTATCCCAGACCTGAGCTGGGTTTCGCACTAGCATGATGTCACCATTGCATCCTATTTCATGGCAGTGGCAGTGGCCATCAGCCACACAGAGCTCAGGGAATAGAATCAGGAGCAGCCCCTGAGTGACCCACTGGCCACGTGAGGCCACCTGCTTGTGTGCAGCACCAGGAGCTGCCAGCTGGGACCAGCAGTGACCACTGTCTCACTGTTCTCTCCATCAGGGTCCTGCTCCTGGGCCCTGTGCCGTTTACGCCTCCCTGTGTTTGGATTTGGCTCTCTTACGTGTTTTAAATTAAGCAGATGTTAACACTGGAAGTGTGGGGAAGTGCTGTCTCAGGAAAAAGTTGGCAGAGACATCTGCATCCAGGATATTTTTATTTTTTAAGACAGATGATCTTCGCCTCCTCATTGCCCCTAGAATAAATTCCAGTTGCTCTTTGCAAATAGCTTTACCCAGCCTTCCCCGTCCCTCCTATAAGGCATGGAGGCTAGCAGCATCTCTTACGAACTCACATTATTTGAGAATATCACAGCCTTAATGATGGCATGTGGCCTTTTGCCTATGTATTATCTTCCCCATTAGTCTAAGGCTCCTTGAGAGGAAAAGGCGCTCCCATTTATTACTGAATCCCTAGGGCCTCACAGAGCCTCCTGCATCAGGAGCTCCACAAATATTAGTTGAACGAATGAATGTTGACTTTAGAATTCTTTCTACGGACAAGCAGGTCTGATCAGCCAATGAGGCTCAGGCAAATGAAAATATCAAGAATATTCATTTCAGAATGAAATACAGTGCAAACCCAGAGGGAGCAGCCGGCACATCTCTCCCTGTCCCTCATTCTGGCACAGCCGGGCAGGGGATGGTCTCCAGATCTCCGTAAGCCCAGCTTCCTGGTCTTTGGGAGCTGTGCAGACCCCTGCACACCAAGAGGCTGCCGCACTGGAAGGTCTGCCACGGCCACAGTTGCTGCTTTTGGGCTGGACCACGCAGAATGACTGAAACCTGAGAGCAGCTGCTTCGACAGGAGCCTCCCTGAGAATGGTCACCAATTTTAGAGCCTTTTGTTTAGCAAAATGCAGAACAGTACACTGACCCTGAGAGCAGAGGTGGTCTTGGCTAAACACCCGAGATCTTCCAAGTCTGTGCTTTGTCAGTTTGGCTTTCTTAAACATGCTTTCACAGAAGAATGTCAGCAATCATAACCACCTCACACCTTGTTTTCAGTCTTCCGGTTGATATTCATGGGGTTATCTTACAACACTTAACCACATTGGAGTACAAGTTGCTTTTGTTCTATAGACCACTGTTTCCAACATTTTAGTTTTCTAGCTCCAGACATGACAATATTTACCACATCTGTATTCAGCATGTCACATAATAAAGTTAGCAACTGAATCATGCTTTTGTTTAAATACAAGGGAATTTTTATATTGCTCAAATTAGAAAATAAGTGGTCATAAATAATAACTATAAAATTAAATAATACGGAAATAAAAGTATTCAATAAAATAAAAATGAATCACAGCATTTAAAATAAAAAAATTCACATTTGTCTCCACAGCCCCTTTTTTTTTTTTTAAGATTCATTTATTTATTTGAAAGTTGGAGTTACACAGAGAGAAGGAGAGGCAGAGTGGGAGAGAGGTCTTCCATCTGCTGGTTCGCTCCCCAATTAGCCACATCAGCTAGAGCTGTGCTGATCCAAAGCCAGGAGCCTCTTCTAGGTCCCCCACGTGGGTGCAAGGGCCCAAGGACTTGGGCCATCTTCTACTGCTTTCCCAGGCAATAGCAGAGAGCTGGATTAGAAGTGGAGCAGCCTGGACTTGAACCAGCACCCATATGGGATGCCGGCACTGCCGGTGGCAGCTTTACACACTACACCACAGAGCTGGCCCTCCACATCCCTTTAAATCTAAGACAAATGGGAAGTTCATGCTCCAGGCCTGCACTGCGGCGTAGTGGGTAAGCTGTCACCTGAAGTGCTAGCATCCCATATGGGCACCTGTTTGGTTCCCTGCTGCTCTACCTCTGATCCAGCTCTCTGCTGTGGCCTGGGAAGGCAGTAGATGACCCAAGTCCTTCGGCCCCTGCACCCATGTGGGAGATGAGGAAGAAGCTCCTGGCTCCCGGCTTAAGATCAGCCCAGCTCCGGCTGTTGTAGCCATTTAGGGAGTGAACCAGCAGATAGAATATCTCTCTCTGTCTCTCCCTATCTCTCTGTAACTCTGCCTTGCAAATAAATAACCCTTAAAAAAGTTGAAAGGCTTTAAAAACAATGAACTTCATGATCAAGAATAAAACAATTTTTTTTCACACATGTTTATCCTTTTGGAAAAGGTAAAACCTTTAGTCATGTCCTTGAATAGAGCGGTGTTAAAGCAACATTGTCACCCAATGCTCCAGGGTGATTTTCCTAAGGAGGGGCTTACTCTGAACTTGCCCTAGCCCCTGTCCACTGCACCATTCTCTCCCCACAGGGCAGGTGGAGAGACTCCTCCAGCAGCACTTGTCAGAAAGTCCTGTACACGTGTAGGGCTGCTTCTTGCCTCCAAGGAGGTGCACCTGCTTCTCTGCGGCCACTCTGCTTCTGCAGGCTGCCAATGCGTGGGCAGAATGGAGATTGTCTTCTGATCCTCTGGGTTCTGGCTTTTGGCCTTGGGGAGAACCTCATGTGGCTTTATTACGTTTCAGAGGGAAGTGGGTTAAACCAGCATAATGTTCAGGCTCAATAGGAGCTCGACCAATTAGCTAATATTGTTTTATGTCTTCCAGTTTGGAGCGATAAAATTGATGCATTGGTTTTCCATCTATTGCACTTTTATTTCTCCCATTGTTCAGAACCAGCACAAGGAAGAGGATCGTTATTGTGGGAAGTGGCCCTCTGTGACTCTCAACTTCCTGGGCAGTAAGAATTAATTTCTAACCATAACAGTTGTGATTTTATTGAATATCTTTATTCCAAGAAACCAGCTGAAATTATTTCTAGAATTTGTTCTTCTGAATGTGTTAATTTATTTGGTAATATCTGAAAGGTGACAGGAAAGAGATTTCTTATCCACTCCCATCTAATTTAGAAAAATATTTAAGAAGAAGTTAGCAGGGTTTTACCATGCTTCTCTAGGATATGAAAATATTCCCAGGGAATTTTGTAGATAAGTTAATAATTGCATGATTCAAAAAGTAGAAATGTTTAAAGCCCTCTTGGATGAGTGCCCACACAGATGTGGTTGGAGGGCTTGTTTCTGGGGCTTAGGTGTACAATGCTTGGCACGAAAATGATAAACACAGTGTTCCCACGTTTTAGTAGCTGTCCAGCTATACACAAATTCTTTCAATGTTGGCAACAACCAGGAAACAGGTTTTCATATTATTTTCTTTACAGTAGATTAAGCTAAAGTTCAGACACACTGAACTGCATAAATTACACCAAATGTAAGTGTAAGAACCAATTCAAGTCCAGTCCAGGCCGGTCTGACTCCAGGTCACTGCTATCTTTGTTTTCTTCCTCTGTGAAGCGAAGCTGGGATCTGAGACAACCCTGTGATGTTCTACAAACACGCGGTCTTCTAAAAACACCTGGTGTGGAGAGCCAGATGTTCTAGCTAGGGTTGCTGTGTGTGATAAGGCCCAGCAGCCATCCCTCTGAAGTGTGACCATTAGGAAGACAGGATGCCTATATCCCAGGTGCCTATCTTTGGTGGGTTCTTGCTCCAAGTTGTAAAACTATCTCCTATAATAAAGGTACAACCAAGTTTTCCTTTCCTTGTTGAAGCCAATTGGGAATACAGTCAGCTTATTACACCTCTCCTATCTCCACTAACCCTGCGCCATCAACTGTTAAGAACACACCTGTTGGCCTGCGCCGCGGCTCACTAGACTAATCCTCCGCCTTGCGGCGCAGGCACACCAGGTTCTAGTCCCGGTCGGGGCGCCGGATTCTGTCCCGGTTGCCCCTCTTCCAGTCTAGCTCTCTGCTGTGGCCCAGGAAGGCAGTGGAGGATGGCCCAAGTGCTTGGGCCCTGCACCCGCATGGGAGACCAGGAGAAGCACCTGGCTCCTGGCTTCAGATCGGCACAGCGCGCCAGCCGTAGCGGCCATTTGGGGGGTAAACCAATGGAAGGAAGACCTTTCTCTCTGTCTCTCTGTCTCTCTCACTGTCTAACTCTGCCTGTCAAAAAAAGAAAAAAGAACACGCCTGCTCTTGTATTGGCCAAATTGAGCTCAAACTTAGCTCTCCTCTGGCTCCCCCCAATTCCTGGACAGTTGCATTGAATAAAGTCTTCCTTGCCTCCCTAAATGTGCCTGGCACAATCTTTGCTTTGACAGCTACCTTTCAAGTCAGAAAAGTTTATTAAATAATCACAAAAATTTAAAAAAACTGTAGCAAACTGACTTTTGGGATTCGGAAGGAAAGCGCCATGGGGTTTGATAAAAAAGTTTTTGGGATCGTGTGTTAGCTACATTATACATTTTAGTGAGGCCCTAATTAAGCTGGATATTTATTTGGAAACAAAAAAAAAAAAAAAAAAAAAAAAAAAAAAAACAGAAATTATGAACTACAAAATTGTTAAGAGATACTCTTTCTGTGAGAGGGCTGCAGTTCAAGGTTATCTGTGGTCCATTATTTGAAGACCCAGAGATAGAAGAGGGAACTTTTCCTACCAAAAGTCAGATTTGGGCCAGATAGGTAGGTGAGGAATCTAGCAGGAGGTAGGACTGTAAGTTAAGAGAGTTAAAAGCAAACCCCTGAAGCCTTTCTCAAGCTCTTGCAGTATTATTCGGCTGACTAAAGAAGCAATCACTCCAGCTACAGTACAGCCTAAGAGTGAAGGCATGGTTGTGAGTGGTTGTGCGCAAGCAAAGTCTTACTTCCCAGGCAGGCACTGGGTGTTGGACCCCAGACATAAACACTAACATGTTGTTCTGGAGAAATTTTAAGTCAAACTTGCAATCACTGAACTTCAAATGTCTTTGCATTTGAAACTTAATCATGACATAAAATACTATTGCAGTTGTATACTCAAAGCACTATTCCTATTTTTATCACACATGATTATAACTACATTGTGTTATACTAATTATAGCCTATAATTAGTCGATCTCCATTCTGCAATGAAGGAGCTGAGTATTAAAATATTAAAGGTTCTGCATATTTAATCACAAAATACCAAGTCATTTATTCAGCTATAATCTATTATGGGTGGAAAGTATATAATCTGCTTGATGATTTGCTTGATAAATGTATTTGTCTTTTTAATGAGCTTCTTTGTTAAGGTGGTTAGAATGATTAATCTGCCAGAGCACATCATCAGTAACCTTGAAAAACAGAAGTCAATATTTGGGAAAAGTCCTTACGCAGTGAAATGCAGTGTTTAAAACTGCCAGCCAGTTGATTCGCAGACATGTTTGATGTTGTTGCTATTTAAACAGGATTAAGTGCACTGGGTAAGTGATGGGGGGGGGGGGCTTGAAAAGCAATTATAACCCAAGAATTGACAAGCCCCATTATCTCCAAACACATTTGATAGTTCAGATTACTAATTGCCCTGTCAGGGGCCTTGGAAAAAAACGGCAAAAGAGCTATCATTTGCTCAAAGAAAAAAATACAAAAAGGCAAATATATATCCCATAGCATATTTGTGATTCACTTTCATTATAATCAATTGCTTGACCCTAAGGATTGCACGCTATGTTTTGTGTATTTTTATGGAAGAAAGATATTCATTCTAAGATACAAGCATTTCATATTTTAAGACATTATGGGACATAAAATTTATAAAATATAAGGCAATAAAGCAGAATGAAAATTCATATTAGAATAAAGATTAAATATTCTTGTCTGTTTCTTTGCAAATTTCTGTTGTGTCCACAATAACTCTGTGTCATGAGAAAACATTGACTTGACACCCCTCAGGTTCACATTTGCCAACCTCTTCTTTTCTTTCCTGTCCTTTCTGTTCTCCTATTCCTAAGGTAGAATATAAATTCTTTCATAAGCAATATATTCCTATGAAGATAAAGGAGGAAAGGATTAGAAAGATAAAACATGTTCATATTTTTGTGGCGCTGCTTTCCTGTACATTTAGAGTTTTGTTTAGACCTCAGGCAGTAGGATGAGCTGTAATTTCATGAATAAGGTACATACTCATAAATGTTTAAGTAAATTGCTGCACATTTGAAATAGGTGCATGGAAGCTACTGGATTATGCACTTTGTGTGTCTCTAGAGTCAAATGTGTCAAACTACTGTGCTCCCTGCTTTCAGCAGTTGTGGCTAGAACAGAGTTGTGTCGGCACCACTGCCGCTCACGACACATCATCTCAGCACAGCACAAACCTGGAAACACAGAGTCATGAGCCTAACTCTCTCTGAATTTTCTTGTTGCCCTTTCCTGGTTGCGGGGCCTAGGAAGACGGAGCTAACATCTTAGTTTAGGTTCCTGTTCTAGAACCGAAATTGGCCCACATCTAAGAGTGTTCAGCTCTTGAAAGCGCACCAGCGACAGCAAATGTCTGCTTCTTTCGCTGCCATTGCAAGGGAGCCTCTGTGTCGCACCAGGAGACATCTTGGGACACCTTGGCAAAAGCAGCAAAGAGGGGTTTGTTGTTCGAAGATTCGTTGGAGGACAGCTGAAGGAAGCCAAGATGTGTTCTGGGGCAGGTGCTACCAAAAAGTGGGTACAGTCTGGTGTTTGTGGGTCTTTTCTAAGAATCCAAAAGATCAGAGTGAGCCTAGAGCTGTCACTTCCACAGCTGGAAACAGGAGAGGGTGGGGAACCATTAAGGCTGACAGGGAGTCCTTATTCAGTCCTTGTTCAGGAAAGGCTATGGGTGGTCCCCAAGGTCAAAGTCCTCATCAGATGCTGATACTGAAGGCAGTCAACCATGCTCATGAGGGGAACCCCCACCCCCCACCCCCGGTCTTAAACGTGTGACCTGACCGAGTCAGCTGGTGTCTGAGCATGCTCAGAGCTGCCTCTTACTACTTCTTTTGAGCAAAGTTCTGCTCAAACCAGGCGGCAGGATATTATTGAGACTTTTCTAACTAAAAAAGCTGTGCAGGTAATGTTCTGTTTAATTGAAGTAAAGTCATTCTTTTCTATTATAGAATAAGTTATTATTGAAGATAATGGCTACACAGTTAACTTAAAGGGCTCTGAAATGGATTCACCAGCCACTTTAAATACAAGCATTTACCAGAAACAAAATGACTGTCAGTTGTTGTAATAGATAAGAGGGAAGAGTAGATGACCCAACCCTGACTACGAAACACATATCCCACAGTCAGATGGGTCTTTTTCTGTGTGTGTGTGTGTGTGTGTGTGTGTGTGAGAGAGAGAGAGAGAGAGAGAGAGAGAGAGAAATGAACTGGTATGTTAGTAGACAGAACAATGCCATTCTCAGCTAGCTAAGATGAAATCAAGAACTAATGATTGATGGCCGGCGCCATGGCTCACTAGGCTAATCCTCCGCCTGCAGCGCTGGCACACCGGGTTCTAGTCCCAGTCGGGGCGCCAGATTCTGTCCCGGTTGCCCCTCTTCCAGGCCAGCTCTCTGCTGTGGCCCGGGAGTGCAGTGGAGGATGGCCCAAGTGCTTGGGCCCTGCACCCGCATGGGAGACCAGGAGAAGCACCTGACTCCTGGTTTCGGATCAGTGCGGTGCGCCAGCCGCAGTGTGCCAGCCGCAGTGCGCCAGCCTTAGCGGCCATTGAGGGGTGAACCAACAGAAAAGGAAGACCTTTCTCTCTGTCTCTCTCTCTCACTGTCCACTCTGCCTGTCAAAAAAAAAAAAAAAAAAAAAACAAAAAACACTAATGATTGTCCACAACACTGGACAGCAATTACAGACAGGAAAGCGGAGGTTCACAGAAGAAAGTATTGCATAGTCCAGCACGTATCAGGAATATGACTCGCTTACGGCAACAGGAGTGAGGCACTCTGACACCTGGAGGAGAGTCAGTTTTCTGAGTGACGTTATGCAAAGCCACAGATAGAGTGTGGCCTGAAAGGACTGAGAGCTCTGCCATCATTCCCCACTCACAGGAGCTGGGCTCTGAGGAGAGGCCATAGCACGCTTAGGGGAAGCTTTTAGTTGGCTTGGGGTCAAAAGCTACTTTCAGTTCAATTAAAAGCAAGGATCATTCATGAGAGCAGAACGGGAGTGCTTGGAAGAGTACGAGGAAGAAAATCCACTTTCTGAAGAGTTGAGAAAGCAGCAGTGGAGTTAGGGGAGAAGCAGGTCACAGGGGCTGATCCTTCCAGGGCAGTAGACCAGGGCAGGTGTTATGATCTGAACTCCCAGGAGAGCCTTGACTTTCCTGAGATGCCAGTGAAGAGTATTCGGGCAGGGGTGGAAGGACAAGGGAGCACACTGAGTAGTCTTCACTTGATCACCAGAGCACAGAAGTGTAACAGACAAGATTACTATTGCAGGAAACAGTATTATTTCAGGTGTTTGGTTTGAAATCACCTACTTTATGTTTCATATAAACCAAGAGTCTTGAAGTCAGCCACCTCTAGTTAATGAGAAATCATGCTGGACAAGGTTAGGAGACAGAAATCGACTGTAATGTGACACTGCTGTCAGCCACAGAAGAGAGCACTTATGGAGCCTGGATACCCAGTTCATAGCAAAGACCCAGGGCAACAGGACCTCAGGTCGTTGGTGTGTACTAAGCAGCTGCACTCCCATGGAAATGCAAACTGGGCAGACCTTGTTTACAGGGCCTACCAAAGTCAGGCGCCCACCCTTTAGAAGGCTGGGTTAAGAAATAGGGTCTTTGGCCGGCGCCACAACTCACTAGGCTAATCCTCCGCCTGCGGAGCCAGCACTCCGTGTTCTAGTCCCGGTCGGGGCGCCGGATTTTGTCCCGGTTGCCCCTCTTCAAGGCCAGCTCTCTGCTGTGGCCCAGGAATGCAGTGGAGGATGGCCCAAATGCTTGGGTCCTGCATCCACCTGGGAGACCAGGAGAAGCACCTGGCTCCTGGCTTCGGATCAGCGCGGTGTGCCGGCCACAGTGTGCCAGCCGCAGCGGCCATTGCGGGGTGAACCAACAGAAAAGGAAGACCTTTCTCTCTGTCTCTCTCTCTCTCACTGTCCACTCTGCCTGTCAAAAAGAAAGAAAGAAAGAAAGAAAGAAAGAAAGAAAGAAAGAAAGAAAGAAAGAAAGAAAGAAAGAAAGAAAGAAAGAAAGAAAGAAAGAAAATAGGGGGGTCTAATCTTCTTCAATGGTTGCATTTCCACGGAGAGGCCCCCAGGTGCTTGAGAAAGACAACACTGCTTGGGTTGTAAATCTGGCAAGAGGCTTTAAAAATACGTACATCTCAAAGGGGCAGGAAAAGGATTTATAATTACAAGTTTTCTAAAGTAAGTGCTCTCAGACCTGGAGTCTGAGAGAAGGCCCTCTGCTACGTTTGGTTCAGCTAAAGGAAGTCTTGGTCACTACCTCCCAGGGCTGCTGAGTTCTGGAGAATTCTGAAGCTACTCAGCTTGATATCTCCCAACAGTGTGCACACCTGGCATTCCAGAGTGCATGGTGGTGTCTTTAATTGGAAAAATGAATTAAAAAATCAGTATCTCAGAGTTTTAGTATTGTGTGAATTGCTAGCAATGTTATTAACATCCTATCCATTCAGGCTGTAAAGTAAATTTTTGTTAGTGGTCATCTATGTTAAAGTCATTTTCACAGAAACTAAAGGGTGGATCAGTCTCTGTCTCTGTCTCCATCTCCAACTCTCTCATCTGGCTGTGACTGTTTATGTGACTGCCTTAAAAAAAGCCATTTCTGACTTAATGTCAAGACTTCCTAAATATTAGATAACAGTTGTTTCTATTGATATTGCTGTACGAAAAGATAGTCTCTGGTCAAATATGAGACTGCATTGAGGAATGAGGTGCTCTGTCCTTAACTTGTAAGCAGTATTCCCAGAGAAACAAGACTAGAGAAAACCATGAAGTTTTGGATAGCAGAGTCTAATAGAATCTTTTATGACAATAAATGTTTCTTGTGCTGATATGGAAGCCACTAGCTACGCATAACTTTTGAACACTTCAAATGGTCTAAGCTGTAAATATAAAATAAATTGAAAGTATGTTATTATAAAAATTAAAAGGAAGAATAAGAAAGGAAGGAGGAGTAAGGGTAGGAACATGGACAGGAGGCAGGGTAGGATAGGAAGTATCACTATGCTCTGAAATCTGTATATATGAAATACATGAAATTTGTTCACCTTGTATAAATAAAAATATTATTAAAAACAGAAATGTTCTAATGCAAATGAAGAATGAGTTTTCTGTTTTACCTAATTCCAATTAATTCAAACTTAAATTTCAGATGCTAGTGGCTTCTGTAATTGGAGAATGCAGTCCTGCAGTTATTAGACCTTTCCTATTTTGATTTTAGAATCCCATCTTCACTCTTGAAGATTAAGGATGATGATTTTAAGCTTGTAAAAACATGCTACAGCAAGAAGCAATGATTATCAGATGCTTGTTGTTGTCTTATATAACCAAGACATTAATATTGTTGAGAGAAATCTCTGCTAAGGGACACAATGCAATGCAAAATTTTATGAAAATATATATAGGGGGCCCATGTTGTGGTGTGGCAGGCTAAGCCTTCACCTGCGCTGCCTGCATCCCACATGGGTGCCGTTTCGAGACCTAGCTGCTCCACTTTGGGTCCAGTTCCCTGATAAAGTGCCTGGGAAAGCAGTGGAAGATGGACCAAGTCCTGTGGCCCCTGCACCCACATGGGATGCCTGGATGAGCCTAGCTTTGGCCTGCCCCAGTCCTGGCCATTGTGGCCATTTGGAGAGTGAACCAGTAGATGGAAACTCTCTTTTCCTCCCTCCCTCTCTCTCCCTCCCTCCCTCCCTCCCTCCCTCCCTCTTCTCTCCTCCTCTTTCTGTAACTCTGCCTTTCAAATAAATAAAAAATAAATCTTAAACAAAGGATGTGAAATTAATACATATTTTAACTTTGTGGTCATGGCTGATATAAGAATATACAAATAGGCTTATAGGTACCCTGCTGCGTATGCGACTGTAGATTTTTGCACATGCAAAAATAAGCAAACTCACCCTTTCCTCTACCATCCCCAGTGACAATGTCCCCGTCACTTCAAGAGAGAAGGCTGCCCTGCCCTTCTGCCACCTTATTCCTAAGTACGATAATAGAAAAGGAAAAACAGGACAGTGTCTTTTAAGAGATGAGCCGTGAAAGCTGCACAAAGCTATTCTGTTAGCACCTCATTGACTACCACATAGCAGAGAAGCAGCTTCAGGTAGAAGGAAGGCTAGGAACACACGCAGCAGCCAAGTTTCATGTGCACTTCTAAAACTAGCAGGGGAGGCAAGAATGAGGAGTGTTGGGGCATTATACCAGGAGACAGTACTTTGTTCCACGCTCTGAAGAAGTACTGATAAATCAGTAATATGTATATATCTTTATGCGTAATCGTATACACATCCATTTCACCAGTTGGTGAATGGACATTTAAGTTAACTTACCTTTTTGCTCTTTTTCCATCTATGACATCGTTACTAAATTCCTTTGTGCATGAAAACGTGATTCCAGTATAAGTTGAACCTATGATTCCTACACCATACTTTCTTCACATCCTAAGCCTATACATGACTGAAATAATTAAGAGGTAGTGGCAAACACCCTGCGAGCTGGGTTTGCAGTGGTGTCCTATCATCTCCCACTGGGCCAAACAGACCCTGGGAAAGTGAATCTGTTGGTGGGCGGTGAAAGCTGAAAGCCAGCCTGACTATTTGGTATCCAGTATTCAAGCCGACAGTCTAAGTGCCTCTCTGGGAAGGCGGAAAGCTGCCTCTGGAGAGAAATTAACATATTTCACAGGTGAATTTCCAAAAGTGAAAGCAATGGAGATGTTCCTTTAGAAGCAGTATTACTTTGCATTGTAACTAACAAAGAATTTCCTCCTGCAGAGTGTAATTTTGCAATGAAATTTGAAAGTTGACTTGGAAAAACAAATCTCTCCTAAATATTTGCCCCTTTGGGGGAATCTTCACAACCTTGTCATTCAATCCATTTCCAATCTCACCTATTGTCAAGACCGCGGATCCAAAGTCAGGAGCCAGGAGTTTTTACCAGGTCTCCCACGCCGGTGCAGGGGCCCAAGGACTTGGGCCATCCTCTACTGCTTTCCCAGGCCATAGCAGAGAGCTGGATTGGAAGAGGAGCAGCCGGGACTAGAACCGGTGCCCATATGGGATGCAGGCACTTCAGGCCAGGGCTTTAACCGGCTGCACCACAGCGCCAGCCCCATCCTCTCCCATTTTTAAATTCCTATTGTATTGAACAAACAAACCTGTCAATAGGGTTTAAAATGTGATATATATAATATATTTGCAATTAACTAAGAAACGCACTTGGAAAACATACGCAGATAAATATGCACACAGGTTTCACTGCACTCAAAGATGAGCAGTTTTCAGCCGGGGCCTGCTATGACAGGAGTCACAGGTTAGGTTCTCTGTTGGTGGCTCCTCAGACAGACCTTTGCGGCAAATCTTGACTCCACCTCACCCCTCTCATCTCAGATGAACTGTGTGGACCCAGTTGCACCTCAAATGCAGTCTTCTATTTCTTTTTATTCCTTTGTGTCCACATCCAAAACATTTTAAATGTTTGCTTTTTTTGTTATTTTTCCAAGTATTCCCATAGTTAATTGTTAAAAAACAAAAAATTTTGATTAACAAATAACATTTGCTCTGTGGCTATTCTCCCCTGACTACCAAGTCTTTGAGCACCAGAAGAGGAAGCAGCACAAAATATTCCTCTCTCATTACAAAAAAAAGTCCAAAGACAAGACGAATGAATGACTCTTGGTCCCTTGTTTTTCCTCCTCTTATTTTTCAGCTCCACTTAAATTCCACAAGAGAGGGTTAGTTTATCAGAAGAGATGTTTCTATCTAAATTGCTGCTTTTATCTAGACACTTACTAACATTACAAGAACCACTTTTGTAATCATTCTGAAAGGTGAAGGTTTAAGATTTAATCAAATGGGCCAGAATGGTCTTTGGTAAAATTAAATGATCCAAGAAACCATTTCACTCAATAGAAAGGAATACATCAATGCCTGAAGATGGGAAGCTTCAAACCAAAATGAAATCATTGTGAGCAGCATTTCCGAATACGTGAAATGGATGCACAACCCCACCTGGTGATGTGCTGTGTTCCTACCCAGCCTCCCCTGCAACGATGCAGAGACCTAGTGAAGTTGGGTGGGATCCTATCACTGTGACTCATTCTGAGTTTTCCCAGATTTTGGAGTTTTCTGTTGAAAATACTGACTTTTTTCCTCACCAATCCATTCCTCACTCAACTTTAGTTTGACTGCTTATTTTTATTCTTTCATTCCTTCTCTAGTCTTTGAATTTTATTCTGTATGTTCTCTTTTTCATGGCTCTCACAGTAAGAATGGTTAAAGTACCACACAGCAGAAAGGAAACTTTATATGGGTTTCTAGAGAAACTCATCTTTTTCAATGTACAAGCAAGCTGGTACACACTAAGCTGATGTACTCAACTTGGAGCTCTCTGTTGAACCTGGGAATGGTTTTTGCCCATCCATGAAAGGAGAAGAAATCTGAAAAGGCTGAATTTCAATTTAAAACCCAGGATGTAGGCAGCTTGAATGGGTACTAAATGGAACACAAAAGCTTTTCCTCATTTTTCTTGCATTTGTTTTTATTTTTGTTCTGGTAAAAAGGTATGATTGATCTCTCCCCTGTACCACAATAATCAAATATTGCTTCAGTCAGCAGGTGAGAAAGCAAATAGTTTTTACAAAATGGTTTTGTAACCAGTTCTATAAATACCTGCATTTTATCTTCCTTGAAACTGTAACATCAGACTTCTGGCAAATGCCTGCTTAGGGCAATATCTAGATCTTGGCAAATGTGCTCACATTAACTATGTGCAAAGCTTCATTCCAGCGATCTTTATAAATTAAACTGAGCTACACATTTCACATCTTCACTCTGCTCTTGGCTATACCAACTATAGCCTTTAGAATGGAGTGCGCCTTTCAGGGTAAATCTTCAAGTTATCATGAGACTAACAGACTAACTTGGTTTGCATCTTTACACGCTAATTGGTCAGGAGTATGGGAGACAAGAAGCTTAATCTCTGGCAAGAGAAGAACTTTAAAATTTAAGATTTTCATTAGATCGATTCTGATCTTGTGCCACAGCATTACCTCCCAGAGTACCTGAGATGAAGATTACTGGAAAGAAGATTAATATTGAGGGTCCATGAATCAATACCTGTGGAAGGGAAGGAAGGACCTGGGCAGAGGAAGGGCGTCAAGCCGCGATGCAATCGCGTAAGGACTCAGTTGTCCTCCCATGAGTTCTACTTATCTTGGGAAGTGGGAGCTGGACATGGACTCTACTGATAATCCTTGGTCGAGATGGCCTAAGGGTGTGTCTTTGGGCACAGTGTCTCTCTGCCATGCAGTAGACTATGAAACCGACTGACAGCCAGTCTTCCAGAGCTGGTGAAACAAGCCCTTCACTCTTTAAAGGGGATCTGGGTAGCACAGTGTCCACCACAGATGGGCATGCCATTTGCTGTGAACCGGTCACGTCAATTGTCTCTCCTTAGATTCAAAAAGAAAAATACCCTAGGAAATTATGTTAGCAGTTTAAAATTCAGTTAGTAGTATAAGCAAAATTATTTTTGTCAACAATATACCTGTTATAGTAATTGCATTTTCTGTGGGGCATTTTGAATAAGAAATAGCTCATGTTGTTTATGCCACAATCACATTATACGTGAAGGAGACAGAAAGATGAGTAAGACGGTAATGTAACCTTCTTTTACAGAGTTCACTGCCAGTTCAGCGGACTGTTCTCTTAGGAAGACCATTGTGTGTAGAAAAAGACTACGTGCTGGGAGTTCAGAATTTACTGAAAAAGAAATGGTTCATAATAAGGTGTTTGGGGGATGAGCTTTGAAGGAAGATTTGGTTATTAATAATATATATCTGTTATAAGGGGCAAGGTATTGTGATTTAAGTAAAATGAGCAAGAGCATGAATTTAGAAAGAAATGGGAAACAGAAAATAGATGAGGATGGTGAGACTGAAGGACATGCAACTGGGAAGAAAGGGTGAAAACTGGTGAGTTCCTACTGAGGCAAAGAGAGGCCAGTCCTGTCTTCCAGACTCAGGGATTGGACATCTTTCAGTTATCATGAGTGGAACTCTTAAAACGTGCCCCAAACTGTCAAACCCTGCTTTCATTTCCTGTGAAGATATCATAGAAAACTAAGGCAAAATAAAGATGTGCTCAGATATATAAAGACCAAGGGAATTCTCCCCAGGAGACTCTCCCTACAATAATGTTCAAAAAGTTCTTCAACATGACGTAAGTAATTCCAGAAAGCAAGATGGGCCTATCAGAAAGGACAAAGTATCCAAGCACCTAACTGTTGTATGTAAATTTTTTTTCCATTAAATTACTTTGTAAAATTATTGGCAATCAAATGCCAAAAGTGATGTAATGTGAGTTTTAGAAAACAAGTAGTTGGGAGAATTATAGAGGGAAGAAGGAATTAAACTACTAAAAAGGTCTTGGTTAGTAAATGAAATGGTGTAATGATAGTTTTCAGTTCAGGATGCATTTCAATCCCATGTTCAGTGATTTAAAAGTGGCCTGCCTCTACGTGCAATATCTATATAACTGGGAACTTCTCAGGCATGCAGATTCTCAGCGTGTATCCATAAAAATCAGAAACTGGGTAAGTAGGACCCAACCACTAGTATGTTAATTATCCATCTACTTTATTCTGATGAATGATGAAGCTTGGGATTGGGCAGGGCACCATGTTACTGTTCAGGATGTTTTTATTGGTTTAAATACTCTGGAATGTCATCCATGTTCATACCAATTTCCCTGATGAATCTCTACCCATAAATTTATCCTAAATTGAAATTTGCAAAATGTACAATGATAAACCTACAAAGATATTTTTTAAATGTAAAAAATCAAAGAAATGGAAACTATCTATTCTCAGCATAAAGGAAAATGTTAGATCAAGTATGAAATAGCTAGCTCATTCTGCTATTAAAATGCTAGACTTAATTTTGTGCATAGAAGCTGTCCAAAATATGTATTTAATTAAAAAGCAGATTGCAAAGCAGTATGTGTACTGAGAGGCTATTAATTCAAATATGCATTTGTGTATAGCTTAGACAGTTATGTTTTTGGGTTAAAAACCATAGTTACAAAAAAAATAAGCCTAACATATGATTAAAAGAAAAAAGATAAAACAATTCAAAACAGCATGAAATGAAAGTTCTCAGACAAATCATCATCTAACTCCAGAATTTGCTCTTCCAAAGCCAACCATTTTAAATACTTCTCTTAATAAACATGAGTCATTATTTATAAATTCTAACTAGTATGCTTATAAAGTTATGTTGTGATTACTCAAATTTAGTAAATATTGAGTCCCTATTTTTGGAAAAAAATTAGTTCATTTACATTTCTTTTAAGTCACATTCTTCCCTCTAAATCTGTGTAAGTTTTGTCATTGTTGTATCTCATATCAGGTATATTAAATTTTTTTAAAGATTTATTTATTTCCTTGAAATTCAGAGTTACACAGAGAGAGGAGAGGCAGAGAAAGAGAAATGGCTTCCATCTGCTGGTTTATTCCCCAACTGGCTCTAACAATGGAGCTGGGCTGATCCAAAGCCAGGAGCCAGGAGCTTCTTCTGGGTCTTCCCACGTTGGTCCAAGGGCCGAAGGACTTGGGCCATCTTCTACTGCTTTCCCAGGCCATAGCAGAGAGCTGGATCAGAAGTGGAGCAGCCGGGACTTGAACCGGAGTCCATATGGGATGCTGGCACTGCAGGCGGTGGCTTCACTCGCTACACCACAGTGCCAGCCCCTTAAATTCTTAACCATATACTTAAGCTTTTGATTTTTGACCATACAAGTTTTTGGCTAATTTACCAACACATGAAACAAAAAGTAGCAAGTCAGACCCACTTGCACTGACTGCCTGCCTTTCATGTCCAAATTTCTGCCAACTCGATCATTATTTTTATATCAACGATGTTTAGTACATGTACATTCTACTCTAAAACTGCGTGTTTTGTGTTGGCAGGTTGATTTCTTTATTTGTAAAAAAATCAATAGATGGCATTTAACATAATTATGAATAAAAGGAATTTTTAATCAAGCAATTCAACTTGATAGGATGTACCTACAGAGAAGGAACTGCTACCCATCACACTATGACACTAATCTTGAAGAGAGCATTCAGTTGTGACTGGACAGGCATTTTTTTTTTTCATTTTTTTAAATGCTTCTTATTTTGATCACAATTTTTTAAATAGTTTTTAAATTTTTCCTGGGGTTCTTCTTATCTTGAGTTTTCCCCAAGCATCTGTACTTATTGCATCCTTAACAAGGTCATTTTAAAAGTTCAACTCTGGGGCAGGCGTTAAATCACAGCCTACAGCACTGGCATCCCACACGGGTACAAGTTCAAGTCCTGGCTGCTCCATTTCCGATTCGGCTCCCTGTCAATGCTCCTGGGAAAGCAGTGGAAGCTGGCCCAAGTCCCTGGGCCCCTGCATCCATGTAGAAGACTCATAAGAAGTTCCTGGCTTCAGCCTGGCATACCCTGGCTGTTGTGGCCATTTGGGGAATGAACCAGCAGATGGAAGATCTCTCTTTGTCTTTCCTTCTATCTCTCTGTAATTCTAACTTTCAAATAAATAAATAAATCCTTTTTTAAAAAAAAATTAAATTCTTGATTGATGTGATCCATATATTTCTAAAAGGCTTGCTTGCTGGATGGAAGCCAGCACCTTTCTGGTACAGCATAAGATATTCGCTCTAGTGGCTGATTTCATATTTGGCTGTCAATCTAAGGCTTTCTACCTCTGTTTCTACTACTTCTTTAATCCTATGCAATCTTCCTTGGTGTTTTTTATTTACATCTAATTGTTATGAAAATTCAACCAGGGTTGGTTTATAGAAGATAAATTTTCCTGTGTGTGAAATTATTCTGAATACCTAGGCAAATCTAGGATTATAATCACTTACCCTAAGTATACTTCAAACATGTTTGTATTGTCTTTTAATGTCTAGTGTCGCCAATGAGCATCATATATCTGTCAATCTTAATTTAGTTGTTTTATGAGTACAGTTACCAGAAGTCTCATCATCTAGGATAACCCTGGGTCACTCTTATTGTCCAATGGTAATGTTAGTAAGCACCCTTTAGTTCATTCAATCCCATCATTCAGGATTGCATTATAAATTAAATAGGCAATACTTTATGGAAATCCTCCTTATCTTTGTACGTCTGAAGGTTTATGAGTTCTGTGTAGTTGATTTTCATTTTTTCTATTTGACACTCAAAGTGTCAATGACCTACCTTTAACTGTTGAAAAAATACAGGTATTTTATTTCAATTTAAAAATTTTTAAAAAGAAAAAATGCCTTTATTTTTTTTTTCAGAAGAGCAATGAGGATGGCTCTTAGCCAGCACTTTTTATTGAGGGGAACACAAATAGTACATGGGACCCCAAACACATAGGCCAAGTAAAAGTTTAACAAGCATACATCATTAGAGAGGAGATAGTGAGGTGTGAACAACCCTGACAGCCCAGCTGTGCCATGAGGTGTGAACCCTGACCAGTCCAGCTGTGCTGTGAGGTGTGAACAACCCTGACCAGATGCAGCCGTGTGGTGTGAACAACCCTCACCAGCCTGCTGTGCCATGAGGTGTGAATAACCCCCACCAGCCCAGCTGTGCCATGAAGTGTGAACAACCACACAAGCCCAGCCAGTGAGGTGAGGTGTGAACAACCCCAACCAGCCCAGCTGTGCTGTGAGGTGTGAGCCCCACCAGCCCAGCCAGTGAGGTGAGGTGTGAACAACCCCAACCAGCCCAGCTGTGCTGTGAGGTGTGAGCCCCACCAGCCCAGCCAGTGAGGTGAGGTGTGAACAACCCCAACCAGCCCAGCTGTGCTGTGAGGTGTGAGCCCCACCAGCCCAGCCAGTGAGGTGAGGTGAGAAGTGAACAACCCCCCACCAGCCCAGCCGGTACCGTGAGGTGTGAACAACCATGAGTGGTGCTAAGAGGGTGGAAACTTAGCTAAAGCATGTGGAAGCAGGGACTGTGGGAGGAGGCAGGGCCTCAGGAGGTGACTGGGATGAGATGTGGTCTCATGGCTTCCCATGAAGAGGGAACCAGAGGCCACATGATCACTCTTGCCACATGAGGCCCCAGATGGCCTCAGGACTTCGCCAGCCAGGTCATCATAAGGTACAGTCAAGGGGCTGCAGACCAGAACCAGAGGCCAAGCAAACCTATTTCCATTAAAACCCAGCCTGAGTGCAGAACACCGCTCCTGGTGACAGATGGTCACTGTCAGGAGCAAGGCATGGGCCGAGGCAGAGCTGGGTCTGGGGTGGGTGGAGACCCAGGGGGTGGGGAACAGGAGCAGAGGCCATCCTGAAGGAGCCAAGTCCCTGCCCTGGACGAGGCAATCAATTCTGTGTGGGAGCAAACTGTTGAAATCTTTACTTAATGTATGCTAAACTGATCTTCTGTATATAAAGAGAATCGAAAATGAATCTTGATGTGAATGGAAGAGGAGAGGGAGTGGGAAAGGGGAGGGTTGCGGGTGGGAGAGACGTTATGGTGGGGAAGCCATTGTAATCCATAAGCTGCACTTTGGAAATTTATATTCATTAAATAAAAGTTTTAAAAAAATATTTGTAATTACCAGATCTAGTGACAAATTACCTAAAAATTGAACTGAATAAAAAGTCAGTCTCAGAAAAAAAAAGAAAAAATGTCACAAAGTTATAGACTATAAATATGGAATGTTATTATTTTTGTTATGATTTTGAGTCCTCTGTTGTTTGTTTAATTCTGAATCACTGACCATTGGATCTTAAGTGGAACACATTCTCTTCCATTTCTCTCTGTTCTATTCCTCTCTCATATTTCCTGACTCATTGCTTTTACACTATAAGTTCTGGAAGATTTCTTGATTCTTCTCTTCATACATTCAATTGACCTGTAGTATTTTTATGGATAACATTTTAATTTTAAAGAACTCTTTGCTTCTTTTTTCATGATAGACTTTCAAGTTTTCGTATACAAGTATATATTCATTTCTCTGGAAGGATGCTAATTAATATTTTTGAAATTTTTCTTTTTACTTTGATTGTCATGTCCTCTCAGACTAGTGATATTCCTTATTTAATTGGATCTTTCCTTTTTTGTACTAATTTCCTTTCAAGTATCTGTTTTACTTTGGATGCCTACTATTAACTAAAAATAAAGGCCATATTGATTCATAGTAACCATTGGCATTTGTTTACTCTGTTGCTGTGTGGATCAGTTACTCTTCCTGTATCTTCTTCACCTCTTTATTTGGGGGAGAATTTTCTAGAAGCTCTGCTTGTGTACATAAGCACATCAAATTATATTCTTTGCCCTGTGGTTGATGGTTAGATAAAAGGCAGGCAAGCCCAGCCTTCCAAATGTTCAAATGTTCTGGGTTTGCTTAGGAACAGTGATAACCTTAAAAGACTGAGGATAGAGACTGTCCTGAGAGTTACCCAGCAGGAGGAGACAGGAACCACTGGCAGCCCATTGCACTGTTCACTAGATAGTCCTTTGATTTGATATCTGGAATCCCTCTTTAGGGATTCAGAGTGTTGGCTCTCCAGGGCTCTGAAAAGAGAATAAATTCACCTCCATTGCCTGTGTTAGTGGTGCCTTCTACACATTGGCCTTCCGATTCTAATTATCTGCCAATACCTTACCACGTGCTTTACATTTTCCACACATCCAATCACAGCTTTGACAAACCATTGGCATCTCAATTCTCTCTCTTCATTATTGTCCATTTAAATTGTTTTGTGTAATTTTTAGACATTTCACCAGGATTTTAAGAAAGAAGAAAAGAGACATTCCATCTTAAACTACTCATCTTTAGTGAAGAATGGTATAAATATTTAGGCACACACAAAAAACCTCTTAAGAAAAAAATGCTTTATGTTACTGTGAAATGCCATATCAAATGTGTTATGAGGCTGTTTCACCACAGGCTTTCTCAGAGCCTTTAAGATGCCATTTTTGAAGGCTAATTTTCAACAACAATATGGCATGGAAATTCAAAAATTTATTTGTCTTACATGTATTATTTAAAAGGCAAAAACACTTTTATTGAGCAAAATGCTAAAACTATTAGCTCAACCAACTAAACTTCAGCACAAACTCTTAAAGGACAAGACATTTTAAGCAAATTATATGTATCTAAGTAAGGTTAGTAATGCATAAGGATTATTGAGAATCTTGACATTTTACACTAAATTCCAATTTAACTTTTATAAATATCTTTGCTAGTTCTACCAAACTATTTTACTTGTATTATGACTTGCAAAATTAGTACTTCATTAACTACATAAAATTAAAAAATTATATATGCATTCATTTTTCCTTCATAAAAAAAAAAAAAAACAGGGCCAAATAAGAGCATAGACAATCGTGGGTGACTGAGGGATTGTTTTAAATAATAGTCCAAACTGTGGAATTCTACTTAAACTCCCTGTACTTTTTTGAGATACTGTGAAAGTAGTTTCTTTATGAGATTTCTGTTTAGATTGGAAATTCAATGAGAAACACTGGTTGACAATATTTCAACATTGCTAGCTCCCGCTTCACTTATTATTTGAAAGCACTGAGGGATCAACAATAAAAAAGGAGTGAAAATGGAATTCTGATTTAACTTTTTTGAAGTTCTAAAAGGTTTTAACTCAGGACAAGATTTGGAGAAATTGTTGAAATGCACTATGGTATATGTATTTATCCCTATGTATTCATTGATTAAAAACCATGCAATAAATTAAAACCTGTCTATGATTTTTAAAGTTAACATTTTAAATAAAATCCCTAAGCCTAAGTTTGGAAATAGAGTCTTAAGACATGTTATATGCCAAAGCTTTCAAGTACATCAAATTTGAAGTGTATATATATATTTATATATATATTTGAAATCAGTTTGCTGCTGAATTTCATTTATTCTAATGTTTAAATGGTAAACTTCTTTTTCTATATAAAGTTACTGAGAACATCATTATATCTGGTGCTATAGGTTTCTCTGTGTGCCAGATATTATTAGGCAAGTAACATTGTGTTTTACCCATATTAAAAGTATTTGGTGGAAGATAGTATTTTGAGTACTTTCATCACTCACCCCAACATAACACACACAAAGATACTCTGATGAGAATTTTTACCTTTTTTGTCCTGTATATGAGAAGTTCATAGCATTAACCTGGGGTAGATTTAGACACATACAAGCAGCAACAGTGAGAGCAACCAGCAACACCCAAGGAAAACTCCTGTGGCAGTCACCCTCTTTCACTGTGCTCACAGATGGCAGACATCAGGGTTAGATGTAATCATTGCATAGACCACTGGCCAAGCTGGACTTCGAACCACTGAGTAGTGTTACTTTCTTCAGTTGGTGTTATTGTTGTAGATAGTATTTTTGGATAGTATTTTTGTAGCACTGTCAACTCTTTAAAATGTTATTACATGCTTACACGTTTTGAAGACTGTGGGCAAGTATCATTATTCCCATATGATAGATGCCTCTTCTATGTCAGAAGAGTTTGCACTTTAGAAAAATTGTCACACTTTAGTGACAAAGTCAGCTTTCTCACAGAGGTGGCTGAACCACTGTACTCTTCCTGTAGCTTCAGATGTTTTGAATAGCCATGGTCTCTAAAATTTATTCTCACTATGCCAGTTCTGTTTCCCCTTTTGGAAAATGGTCTGAGTTACTGAATGCATTTATATAAATATTTTGGGCAAAAATTATCTTTTTAAAATGGAATTTATACTGCACAATATTTTCCAACGCAGCTTTCAAGAAATAATTTTGTTTCTTGTTAAGTGATTATATATGACAGAGATAAATAATGTATGAGAGGACTTAAATGAAATTGCTGAGCACATGGTAAGAATTCAGCAATATGTAGAAATTTCTATTATTTTGTACTATATGTTCTCATGTAATCCTCACAATAAACTATTAAGATAGAAGTCTTGATCTTGGACATGAAGTTTCAAAATCAAGGCTTTGAATTAGCTATGATTAACTTCAAGGCCAACCTCTGTCATCAGTGGAGTAAGGTTCCATGTAGCAGTGATTTTCCAGCCTCTCTCTGATTGGCAGTAATCTGAAGACCTTTTATAACATTTTCTGAGAGGATTCTGGCAAAATGATGTGATAGGAAAGCCCAGGGATGTCTCCACACCCAGACAAGAGCTGCACTGGAAGAAGCTCTTTGGTGTAACTCTTCTGGAAGCCTGGAGTCTATTGAAGGCTACTGTCTCCCAAGAAAAGAGTTGGAAGGTAATTTTGCCCAATTACAACTCGCATCAGAGTGGCAACTTCCCACTCTTCACCCCAGCCCCAGAGCAGGCAGCTGAGCTCGCTTTCCAGGAGTAGCCTGCACACAGCTTTGAGGAACCATGGTTGGCAGAGAGAATCCTTTTCTAACTCTCAGGGATCTGTGTTCTGCCTGCTGTTATTCATAAGGTACAAACAACAAGGCAGCCGTTATTACTGCACCTCCATTCCCTACCCTTACCCAACTTGGACAAACCCTTCTCCCTTCTGGCTAAAGTGTCTTTCAGAGTATTTAAAAGGCCAACACCCTTATCCCTTCACTGGTCTCTTCTTTACCTTTGAGATCCAGATGCTAGCATCTTGTACAGTGAAAAGTAATTACATAGTAAAAATTAGGTGGCCCTGTTAGTATAGGTAAAGATGTAGGTTGAGAAAAAAACATGAGAAAACCTTAAATGTTCAATTTCACCTGGTTGCTAGCACACACACTGCTTACCATGATTTTAAAAATCCAGCAAACCTAGTGTAAGGGAGAGAGTCTGATTTCCAGAGTTACCACATTGCCTGACTCAAATGCATATCATTTCAACAAAAAAGTCATAAAACATACAAATACTGGGAATAGGAGAGAGAGGGGGAAGAAGGGTAAGAGTGAGGGTGGGAGGGCAGGTATGGTGCAAAGAATCACTATGTTCCTAAAGTTGTATTTATGAAATGCATGAAGTTTGTATCACTTAAATAAAAGGTTTCTGGGAAAAAATATACAAAGAAATAGGAAGCATAACTCATTCAATGTTAACACAATAAACAAAACAGAATATCCCCTACAAAATGCATGATGGCAGATCTATAGATGAAAGGCTTCATAATGACTGCCATAAAGATGTTCAAAGCTCTAAAGATGGGAAGAAAAATAAAGAAAATGATACTGGAGCAAAATGGAAATTTCAACAAAAAGTTCATAATATAAAATTATACCACAACGAAACTCTAGAGCTAAAAAGTACAATAACTGAAGTGAATAGTCAGTTCACAAGTTTCAAGGGCCGATTTTTTTTTGGTAATATAAAGAGAAAAGATTTCACATATTTCTCAAGGGCAGATTTGAAAGCAGTAGAACTGATCAGCAAGCTTGCAAAAGAAAATTATGGAGTCTGAGGAACAGACAGAAAAAAACCTTGAAAAAACTTAATAGAGCATAAGGACCTATAAGAAACTACCAAGCAGACCAATATACACAAAACAGTAATCCTGGAAGAAACAGTGTGTGTGTGTGTGTGTGTGTGTGTATGAGAGAGAGAGAGAGAGAGAGATGGGTGAATAAGGAAGTGTGGTGGTAGGCAGAAGGACAGCTTAAAGAAATAATAACTGAAAATCCCAAATTTGGTGAAAGGAATTATTATAGACACTCAAAAATTTCAATGTTCCTAAGTTAGATAAACTCAAAGAAACATACTGAGACACAGTATAATTTAACTTTTAAAAGACAAAGAGAAAAAGGAGAAAAATTCAAAAATTTTTTAAAAAGACAAAAAAGAATCTTGATTCAAGAAGATAGAAATGACTTGTCTTATACAAAGGATCCTCAAAGTTATCAGATTTCTCATGAGCAACCTTAGATGCTGATAGATTGTAGGCTGAAATATTTAAAGTACTAAATGAAAAACTATCAACCAAGAATTTTATATCTGACAAAACTCTCCTTCAAATATGAAGAAGAAATTGTGATATACACAGATAAACAAAATCCAAGGGAGTTTGTTAGGACTAGGCCTACTTTAAACAAATACTTAAAGGAGACCTCACAAGTGGAATGGAAGGACGCTACATAGTAACATAAATCTGAATAAAGAAACGAAGGTCTCAAAAAATAAATAAATAAAAATCATAAAAACTGGATTAGCAAGAGTCTGCCACTCAAATTTTAATTTTCTACATTATCTAAAAGAAAATTTATGTATATCAAGAGCTTCACACCATTGTACTTGGTGATAATTTTTTGTGACATGAAAAGAATAGGAAAGAAAAAAAAAGAAAACATATAAATCGGATAGGCATAATGAAAGTTTTAAAAATTTGTGTATGAAAAGACAACAAAGAGGCCAGCATTGTGGCACAGCAAGTTAAGCTGCCAGTTGCTATGCCAGCAGCACATATGAGTGCCAGGTCAAGTGCTGGCTGCTCCACTTCTGACCCAGCTCCCTGGTAATCCACCTGGGAAAGCAGTGGAAGATGGCCCAGGTATAGGAGCCCTTTCCACCAACATGGGAGACCTGGTTGTAGTTCCATGTTCCTGGCTTGGGCCTGGCCCAGTCCTGACCATCGTGGCCATTTGGGGAGTGAACAAAAAGACAGAAGAGCTCTCTCTCTCTCTCTAACTCTGCCTTTAAAATAAATGAGTAAATTATATTTTTTAAAGATTTATTTTATTTATTTGAAAGAGTTACAGACTGAGGTAGAGAGAGAGAGAGAGAGGTCTTCCACCCACTGGTTCACTCCCCAGATGGCTGCAACAGACAGAGCTGTGCTGATGCGAAGCCGGGAGCCAGGAGCTTCTTCTGGATCTCCCACATGGGTGCAGGGGCCCAAGAACTTGGGCCATCTTCCACTGCTTTCCCAGGCCATAGCAGAGAGCTGGATCAGAAGAGGAGCAGCCGGGACTAGAACCAGTGCCCAAATGGGATGCTGGTGCTTCAGGCCAAGGCATTAACCTGCTGTGCCACAGCACAGGCCCTGAGTAAATTATTTTGAAAAAGACAATATAAACATAGTAAAAAGACAATTAAAACCACAAAATAGGTACATGACTCGAATAGGAAATTCTCCAAATAAGATACAAATGTCAAATCAGTGCACACAAATCACTAAACATTAGGAAAATACAAATTAAAACTGCAGTAAGATACAACATCACTCTTTAGAATAACTAATATAAAAAAGCAGAAAACATGCAGTGTTGGTTAGCATATGGAGAAATTGTAACCCACGGTTCTTTAAAAAATTAAAAATGATCATATGATCAAGCAGTTTCACTTCCGGAATATATACCCAAAATAAGGAAACATAAAATATCAAATATCAAAAAGATATGTTTCTCTCATATTTATAGAAGCTGTAACACAGAAGCCACCTTAGTGTTCATCAATGAGCGAATGGATAAGCAAACTGTGATTAAATACACATATTCTATCTTTAAAGGATAAAGAAATCTTACAATATGCTATAACTCAGATGAGCCTAGAAGATATATTGAGCTAAGTGAAATGAGCCCTTCACAAAAAAGACAAATGCTGTATAAATCTGTTTATATGAGGTAGTTAAGAGTGCTAAAAATCAATAGATATAGAAAGTACAGAGGTAGTGCTGCGGCGCAGGTTAAAGCCCTGGTCTGCAGTGCTGGCACTCCATATTGGTGCCAGTTTGAGTCCCAGCTGCTCTACTTAAGATCCAGCTCTCTGCTGTGGCCTGGGAAAGCAGTAGAAGATGGCCCGAGTGTTCGGGCCCCTGCACCTGTGTGGGAGACCCCAAAGAACATCCTGGCTCCTGGCTTCAGATGGGGCCAGCTCTGGCTGTTGTGGCCATTTAGGGAGTGAACCAGCAGATAGAAGACCTCTCTCTCTCTTCCTCTGCCTCTCTGTAACTGTGCCTTTCAAACAAATAAAATAAATCTTAAAAAAAAAGAAGTAGAAGAAGAAGAAATAGAAAGCACAATGGTGGCTTCCAGGAGTTATGGGGAGAGAGAAACTAAGAACTGCTTAAGGAAATGTGAATTCCCAGTGTCACACGATTGAAAACAGTATGGAAACGGATGGTGGTGATAGTCGCACAATATCACAGATGTATTTAGTACCACCAGTCTACACTTCAAAAAGATTAGGATGGTGAATTTTGTTATGTATACTTCTAAGCTTCATCATAGACACAGGGCATGGTCAAAAATGTCCATGTTTTTAACAAGTGGTGTGAGTAGGTACACTTTTGAAACAGTGTTCTAGGAATTTGAGATGGTGTAGACCTAAAGGTGTCAAAAGCTGAATGTAATGATGACTGGAATCTCTATGGTAAGAAAACAGGAAACCAGGGCTAATTAAAATAAAGAAAATAGTGTTCTGTGTAACTTCATGGAGTCACTGTTGAAAAAGTAAGTCAATCTTTACATAGAGAGTAAAATAGAATATGGCTCTTGGGTCAAAGGTGGCTAGCCAAAGCCAGACCTAGGTCTCCAACCCACATGTCAGGATCTCAACCTTGTGGGCCACAGTTGCTGTTTCCTTGGACTTTCATTCACAAGAAGCCGGAATCTGGATTGGATACAGGAATCTGACCCACGAATTCTGACATGAGACGTGGGTATCTATACTGGCATCTTAACCATGAGGCCAATCACCTGACCCTGAAAGGTTATTTAAGCTTTTTAGGTTTCTGTTTCCTTAGTCATAATTGGGGTTAATAACAATATCCACTTATAGTGGGTTGAATGGTAGCTCCCTAAAAACATATGTCCACATTCAAATCCCATGAAGGTGTGAATGTGATCTTGTTTAAAAAAAGTATTTGCAAATGCAATAAAGCTACGTATGGATTTATGGATCAGATCATCCTGGATTATCCAGGTGGTTCCAAATCCAGTTACAATACTTCTTATGAGGTTTCAGCTGGATAGAAGAGAGAAGAAAGCCATGTGAAAACAATGGCAGAGATTGTGCCAAAATCCAGTGTACTCTTGGAACCCCCAGGAGTTGGGAGAGGCAAGGAAGGATTCTCACCGAGAACTTCTGGAGGGAGTATGGTCGCACTGACACCTTACTTTTGGAATTCTGGCTTCCAGAACTTGGGGCAAAAGTGCTCTAAGCCACCAAGTTTGTGGTGATTGATTATAGCAGCCATAAATGTGACACACCACCGCGTGTACGTCTTGTCACATAAGTCATTAACACATATTAGCTGTTATCAGTTATTGCTGGGACACCAGGGCAGGGTGATCCCTCTGAGAATAAAAGGAAGTTCTCACTTTGCACTTTCAATTTAAAAGTTTGACTGTTAAATAATTGTTTGCATTTTATTTATACTATACCCAGTATTACTCAAAGTGCCAAGAATACAAGACAAATACAGTAGTCCCTGCTCACATGAACTTCCATAGAGAACAGACACAAGGACATAAGCCTGTTTATTTAAAATGTGATGCTACTTTAGCTGCAGATAATGATGCAAGGTGCTTGGATGAGGAGACTAAAGAAACCTCACTCAGGCTGAGAACCGGCCAGGACCAGGAAGGGCTCCTAGAAGACAGAAGAGATCTTATCTTTTCTAACAGAAGAAAATGCTTTCTCCAAGAAAAGTTGTATCGCAGGAATATTGTAAAATGGTCTCGGTCAAAGTGTCCATAAATAAGACTTTTTAATAACATTGATTTCTTTTCTGGTCCACATATTGCTAATAATCTTTCTATTCTAAGGAAGCATCCAAAGATTTGATCCCATTCCAAGAAACCTAATTGCAGTTCTGGCATTAGCTATGTGTTCTGGCATTGCTCCTACTTTTTTATCTTTAGAGTCTAAGTTCCTACAAAAAACCAAACATATGAATATTTATGAACTTGATAAATAGCTTCCTTCATAGGGATTATAAACACATTTCCACTCTGAATTCAATCCATTAATGCTTTTATAAATATTTATTGGGCCCTACTATGTGCCAGCCACCATTAACTCAACATTTAATGACTTCTTGTCTGTTTATGAGGGCTAAATCCTTAAAGATAATTAATTTTTCCTAGGTGAAGCTATTAAATGAATATTTTACTTTTTTATTAAGAATATATAATCTAAAATATTCAATGAATTGATAAAACTATGTATATATTATTACACAAATAAAAACTTGACACCTAGAACTGTGGATTTCTGATTTTTAATGTAAGAAGCCGAGGTTACACAGAAAGCAGTAAGAGACTAGTAGTGAGAAGGATAAAAATATGTTACCACAGAATCATAAAGCTATTTTTAAGAGCTACAGAGACAGCAGCTGGGTGTCTGATATATGACAGGGAGGCCTCAGGAAAGTTCATTGCCAGCATACCTTTCTCTTCCCGTGATTCTCTTTGAAAGGTAAAATAAAGAATCAAATCGACGGCAATGATGAATTAGCTTGTAAAGATTTATGACCGTACAATGCCAAACATTTGGTTATTCTTCTATTATCCATAGTTCTCTTGAGAAACAGAACCAAGAAGAAATGCACAGATATTCAGAAAGACATTTATTATGAGGGACTAGTTCATGTGATTGTGAAAAGAGGCTGGGAAGTCCCGCAATCTGTCCTACGCAAGCTATGCACCAAGAAAGCCACTGCTATAGCTCATTCCATAGCTGGAGAGCCCTGAGAACCAGGAACTGCATTGTCACAGGGCAAGAAAAGAGAACTTCCTGTCCTCTCCCTTTTGTTTCTATTAGAGCCCTCAGAGGATTACGCAGTACCACCCACAGTGCTAAGCATGATCTCTTTTACTCAGTGTACTTACTCAAATGATAATCTTTGTGGAAAGTCCCTCACAAACAGAAACAGTGTTTGACCAGCTATCTGGGCAGCCCTTAGCCCAGTCAAATGGACAGATCAAATTAAGTACCACAATATTTCAGAGAAAAAAAAAAAAACTTCTAGGAACAAAATAAAAGAATAGCTCCATATAGGGACACACGGCTGTGACAACTTTCTGCTAATGTCTCCAAGAAAGCTCACAGGAAACTGTCAGTACCATGAACAAGTCAAAATATGCAGAAGAGGGTGAGAAGATTAGGATTAACCCTGCAGATCAGCCCACTCAGCCTAATGGAACTGGTACCTACCTTCAAGAAAACTTGAGATATTATTACAATAGAATTAAGTAGATACAAAATATTAAAGCACAAAAATACAGAGGGTAACCCCATGAACCAGGAATCATAAATAACTGCATTTAACCACATATGATTTTTAATCTACTTATTTTTTAAATGGAAAATATATGAAAAATCATCCAAACTCATTACTAATTATGGAAAAAACAAAAGCCAAAAACGAGATACAACTCACTATACAGTGCTAGAATGCTCCAAGTTAGGGGAAAAAAAAGTCTTAACAATTCTTGTAGATTTGGACTCATTAGTATTCTCATGCTTTGCCAGGGAGGGTCTACCTTTGTACATTTCCTATGACCCAGTGATCCCATTTGAAGTCTATATTCAACAGTGATTGTGTAACAATTATTGTAACAGAATTGGTACAGGTGTTTGGCATAGTGGTTAAGGCCCCTGTCAGGACATCTGCCTCCCATGTAAGAGAACCAGGGTTTGAGGCCCAGCTACAGTTTCCATTCCAGCTTCCCACTGATATGCACCCTCAGAGGTAGTGAAAGATGGCTCAAGTGGGCTTGGTTCCTTCCACCCCCGTGGTCTTGGATTCAGCCTGGCTCAGCTCTGACAGTTGTGGACAACTTGGGAATAAATCCGCAGATGGGAGATATATTCTCTCTCTCTAATAAGTAACTTAAAAAAAATTATTGCAGCAGTGTTCTTTTTTATAGATCCTACCTAGAAATAGCCCATGTTCATTAATAGTAATACATATTGACACCTTTTAGACTATATTCAAACAACACATCACACACAGTTAGTATGAAGGAATTTGAGCTATACCACAGCCGTTTATAGAGTTTCATGAACACATGTTGAGAAAGAGTCCAGGTGCAATGAGGGAATGGCTGTGTAGTGTGTGATAAATGCAGTTAACCTTAGAAACAGGGAGCAGGAAGGGCTAACGGACTTCTCCATGCTGCTCATTTTCAAGTTCTTGACCTGGGTATCCACAGGTGCATTCATTTTTGGATAAGGTTTTGAACTTCACATTTATGATTTGTTAACTCTCATTTATATATATTAAGCTTCCACTGAATGTTTAAAAAGAAGCTTCCTTAAGGCAAAACCGTAGGGTAAAAGGTAGTTATTCAAAGGACACTTTTGGACTGAATGTATCCCTCCAAAATGTGTCTGTTGAAGCTCCAACCCCCTGATTAGACTATATTTGGAGACATGATCTTTAAAGAGGAAACTAAAACTGAATGGGGTTCCAATCATGGAGCCTGATCCAGTCTGACTATTGTCCTCATCACAAGAGGGTGGCACAACAGGAACAGGCATGCCCAGTGCAAAGATCAATATGAAGACATGCTGGGCATGTGGCTGCAGGCAAGCTAACAGAGAGGCTCAGGACCACAGGTCTCCAACAGCTTGATCGTGGACTTCGAGCTTCTGTAACCAGGACAAAATACACTTTCGCTGTTTAAGCCCTCTAGTCTGTGTTATTTGGTGCTAGCAGACTAGTTCTCTGACCAAAGGAAAAATGTAATAATATGACCTAAAATCAATATTTCATACATACAAAATGGAGACTAAAATATATAGCATAAGCTAAAGACATCATTTACAAAAGTAAATTTGTATTCAATGTGATTTGGAGACAATAAAATAAACGCAGTAAAGCTTTTTTAAAAGCACACCTTGTGTGTCAGGCACTGTTCCAGGCTGTGAGCACACACTGCTCCACTGAGTCTCCTAAGATCCCCAGAGAGAAGCTGTTATTGGCTTGTGGTGTGTGAGAAGGTCACAACTCAGAGGCGTTCACTAACTTACCCAAATCCCCACATCCACGGAGTGTGAATCCAGAACTCAGCCTGACCAAAGCTCACTACTGGCCACCTGTGCTACACTGCTTTGTATAAACAAGGAAGTGCCATTTTCACCTGTTAGTTACACAAAGATTAAATTACACTGAGAATACCCAATGTTGGCATTCTAATGCATTTTTAGCAGAATATAAATTGATCTGAATGTTTTGGAGGGCAACTTAACAATTTATTTCAAGGCTTTTTTTTTAATCTAACAGACAAGGAACAATGTAAGGACAAGGATATTTATCACAGTGTTATTAATAACAGCAAAATGTGATGCAATATAAATATTCATCAAAAGAGAATTGGTAAGATGAATTACAATATATCTGTTCAAAGTAATGTCCTACATCTATTATGCATGATATAATTGATATGTGCTTATTGACAAAAAACAGTGTCAATGACTTATTTTTCCTTGTTGTATCTTGTTACTATTCTTCTTCTGTAGAAGGTATCATTTCTTTCTTTCTTTTTTTTTTTTTCATTTCACAGAATCACTGGTAGTCAGAAAAGAAAAAAGCTTGGGTTTACCTCAGAAGGTAATTTTTTTTTCCAGAAATATTTACTGAACCCCCACCATGTGTAAACCCTCTTTTAGGTTTCAAGATCACATACTGAGAATAATTCCATATTAAACATCCATTGCCCGTGATATGAGACTGCTATCTGAATGGCACTTTGGAATACTAGTTCCTTAAGTAGAGTAAATTCATTTTGATGATTGAGCAAAAAGATCTTTCAAGTTCTTTCTAACTCTGCAAGTCTCTGGATCTTAAATTTAAAGACAAACACAATTTCAAGTTTTAAATACATTATTCAAAATTCTTGAACTTCCGAGGGCATTTTATTTGTTAGAAAAATAATTATTCTGTGGTTCAACTATGAATATGTAACTTAAACTGTATTTTTAAGTTGATCAGAGCTTGGTAACTAATTCACTCATTAAAATGATAGATGTTTAGCTATGAGCATGAAAATACTTATATTACAGAATATTCATATTTTCAAAATGAGCCAGAGTATAAAAATTCTAGTTAGTAAGAGAAAAAGGCCCTGTGACACGCTGTAGATAATTTTGCAGTCATGGATCTAGCAGAAAGGGCTAAGTAAATATTAATTTACAATTATGATAAATAATAGGGTACATGAAATGTCATAAAATAATCACTGTTCACAAGTTTCTTTGGCACTAATTTATCACCTTAACCTTACTTCCTATTTCATTTCTTTTTTTTTTAAGTTTCATTTGTTAATAGAGGGACAAATCTGACTGTTTCTACCAGGTTAAACAATGCTCTGAGCTCGTTCAAGTCTTTGAAATATTATTTATGAGATTCATTTCAATTACAATATCAACACCTTCTACATAGCAATCTTTTGTTTTAAAAGATTTATTTATTTACTTGAAAGTCAGAGTTACATAGAGAGAGAAGGAGAGGCACAGAGAGAGCGAGAGAGAGAGAGAGAGACAGAGGGCTTCCATCTTCTGGTTCACTCCCCAGTTGGCTGCAACAGCAGGAACTGAACCAATCTGAAGCCAGGTTCTTCTTCCTGGTCTCTCACGTGGGCTCAGGGGCCCTAGCATTTGGGCCATCTTCTGCTTTCCCAGGCCATAACAGAGAGCTGATTTGGAAGTAGAGTAGCCAGGACTCGAACCGGCACCCATATGAGATGCCCGCATTGAAGGCAGCGGCTTTACTTGCTACGCCATAGCGCCAGCCCCACATAGCAATCTTAAAATTGTCATTATTCAGCACTTCTCTGGATAAGACACAAATATAAATATGTATTTGTCTCTTACCTAATTTTTGTTTACTCAATATTCAAAACCATTTATTGAATACCTCCCATATAACAGCTATTTCTCTGGGTGTACAGACATGAATGATGCCTGCCAACACAGACCTTTTGTTTTAGTGAACCAACAACTTTCTTCAGTGTATTCTGAAGCAAGCTAAACATAACTCCTATTGCTTGAGCAGCTACCAAAAGGTGAGAGCATGTTGAATTCACTATTTACAGATTCTTACAAACTTTGAGACAGGCAGTATTCACTGATCCACATGCCCTGACGGTAACTGGTACCAAAACTGATTTGTCACATTTCAGATCTCACATACTTTCCACTAAGCCTTTTGCTTTAAAAATTGAGTGGAATATGTTTACCAGAAATACACCTTTTATATATAATTGTATCCTTTGAAGTATGCAATAAAAAAGGAATATTACTACTTTCTAATTTTTAAAAATCATGTTAATTTTAGAATATCAAAGCACACTAACAATTAAAAATTATGCAAGATGGCATATCTCAGTTAGCAATTAGTAATAATTTGGTATATATCTAGCTGCATAACTATGCCCATTTATTATATAATTATTAATGTTAATAATGTTTTGCTACCAGCCTTTCCACTTAGAAATATAGACTTATGGGGCAGGGATTGTGGCAGAGCAGTTTAAACTGTCACCTGCAATATCAGCATTTCATATGAGCACTGGTTCAAGTTCAAGCTGTACCACTTCTGATCTAACTCCCTGCTAGTGTGCCTGGGAAGCAGCAGACATGGCCCAATTGCTTGGACCCTGCACCCACACTGGAGACCCAGATGCCATCCCTGGCTCCTATTTTCACACTGATCTTCAGGGTGTAAAACTTCTTGTCGTAGTTTAGCAAGCAATTTTTTTTTTAAATAATCAAACTGATGTATCCACCATGGCATATAATTATTAAAATTTTGCCTTTACATTTTTCTTCAGTAAACATTAGTTTGGGCTGTGCTAAGTTCTATGTTCTTCTGGGTGCTGAAAATGTAATGGTGAACAGGACCAGTTATACCTCCAACCTGACAAGGTTAGAGTTCAGTGGAAGAAAAAACAAAGAGATCACAACTGATATTGCAATGAGATCAGTGTATAAGAGGGTACCAAGGGTACTATAGAAATACACAATGAAGCCATGTAACTCAGATTAGCGTCAGAGATTATCACCGAATAATTCACAAAGAAGACAGAATCTAAAATTTAAATAGAAAGCCAGGCAAAGGCACCTTGGGGCTGTTGGTTGCACAGACTTCTAAGAAAGGGAAAGAGACAAGTGAAAGGCTTGGTACTGGACACAGAGAAATGGGTATCATTGCACTGCAGATATCCAGGATACGCTGTGTTCCACAAAACATTTTCCATGGAATGTGGAGTGCTGCATAATGACTCATGAGTCTCTGGCCACAGCATTACAGAGTGCTGCACAAGAGAACGGGGAGCTCTGAGCACAGCATATGGAGTGCAATACGGTGGATCATGAAGTTCAGACCTTAGCATTTTTTTTTTTTTGACAGGCAGAGTGGACAGTGAGAGAGAGAGACAGAGAGAAAGGTCTTCCTTTGCCGTTGGTTCACCCTCCAATGGCCGCCACGGCCGGTGCACCGCACTGATCCGATGGCAGGAGCCAAGTACTTATTCTGGTCTCCCATGGGGTGCCCTCCACTGCACTCCCTGGCCACAGCAGAGAGCTGGCCTGGAAGAGGGGCAACCGGGACTAGAACCTGGTGTGCCGGCACCGCAAGGTGGAGGATTAGCCTAGTGAGCCACGGCGCCAGCCCAGACCTTAGCATTTAGAGTACTGCGTGATAGATCAAGAGCTCACAACATCACACAGAGACTCCTGCACGGTGGATCACTGGAGCTCTGACCACAGCATTAAGTATGCTGAATGATGCATAATGACACCTGAATGTAGTATCTAGAGTGCTACATGATGGATCACAAAGTAAGACAATGACCTGGGAAGTGCAATATGATCTGTCATCAAGTTATGAGCAAGGCATATGAAGTGCAAGGTAAAGGAATATGGAGCTCTAAAAATAGAATATAGAGTGTTGAATAATGGATTAGGAGATCTGCTCATAGCATATACAGTACTACTTAGTGTACTTAGGAATATAATCGAGTATTGCTTGATGGATCCTGATAGCATTGTTAGAGTATACAGCACTACATCATGAATTAGGAGCTCTGACTACAGCATATGAGAGCTACAAAACCACCATGGAGCCCTGAACAAACCAGGGTGCTGCACACTGAATCAGAAAGCTGTGACCTTAACTTACAAAATGCTGCATGATGGATTACACTCTGAGCAATCACATAGATTGCCTCCGTACAGATGATGGACTCTACATAGCATGCCAAATGCTTCAAGAGGGATCGTGGCTCCTTAACAATGATGCTAAGGTGTGATTGCCCATGGACCTCTAACCATAGCATATAGAACATTGCATGATGAGTCTGTTCATATATGCAGAATCCTGCAAAACGGATCATGGAGCTGTGACCACAGCTTTGAGCGTGCTGCGTGATAAATGCTTGAGCTTTGTCCATAGCATGTAGGGTACTTAAGAATATGCCACTTGGCTCTGATCTTAGTGTATAGGGTGCTGCGCAATGGACCATGGAAGTCCAACCACAGCATAGAAAGTCCCGTGTATAGACCATGAGGCTCTCATATCATGTCGTGTGTTCTATAAGGAACCATGTGGTTCTCACAGTACATAGATCAAAACATAATAGGTTACAGAGCTCTGACCATACTTAGAGTGCCCCCTGATGGGTCATAGAAGTCTGATGTGGATGTGGATGTCTACATGATGTTTCATAGGTCTCTGATCATAGGCTATAGAGTGCTCATGGAACTTGCGCTGTAATTTAAGGAGTGCTCCATAAAGGACCATCTTGTTCTGTCCATAGCATGGAGTTTGTTGTGTAATTAACCACAGAATTCTTTTTTTATTTATTTATTTTTTTTTTTTGGACAGGCAGAGTTAGACAGTGAGAGAGAGAGAGACAGAGAGAAAGGTCTTCCTTCCGTTGGTTCACCCCCCAAATGGCCGCTGTGGTCGGCGCTGCGCCGATCCGAAGCCAGGAGCCAGGTGCTTCCTCCTGGTCTCCCATGCGGGTGCAGGGCCCAAGCACTTGGGCCATCCTCCACTGCACTCCCGGGCCACAGCAGAAAGCTGGACTGGAAGAGGAGCAACCAGGACAGAATCTGGTGCCCCGACCGGGACTAGAACCTGGGGTGCTGGCGCCGCAGGTGGAGGATTAGCCTAGTGAGCCGTGGTGCCGGCCAACCATGGAATTTTGACTACAGTATACAGAGTGTTTCACAATGGAGGGACTCTGACCTTGGATAAAGCGTGTGCTGCATGATGGACCCTGGATCTCTGGCCACAGACACAGGATGAGCTACCTGATGATGTGGAAGGTTGTCCATAGCATATCATGTACTTTACAAATAATTATGTGGCTGTGACCATAACATGTAGAATCCTATGTAGTGTACCTTGAAGCTCTTACGACAGTAGGGAGAGTGTTGCATAATTCACCTTCTTAGGTTGAGTCTCTCCTTACTCCCTCACACTACTGGCCATCTTGAACAGGCTGTGCCAACTCCTACATTGGGACTTTTCCCTTTCCTCGTCCCTCAGCACTTCTCCTCATAGTTTTGTCCATTGAAGACTGTTCACAAAGACCATTTTATCTGAAGCCTTTCCAGCCTGGTCTCCTCAAACTCTATCTACACGTTCATTTATTTCTCTTCATCTCTTTTATCAACATAGTAGCTGTTGCATAATTACTTATTTATATTTGACTGATTTTTCTACTTCTCCTCACATATAAAATCCAACATATCAGAGACTTTGTTTTTTCAGGCCAAAAAGCAGTCCTGGACAGATAACACACTCTCATTACATTTTTGCCAAATGAATGAATAGTGTATGATATTATGCACAAAATGTGTGGCAATACACAATACGCAATATGCACAAAGCATGGTATTGAGGGATGGACATAAAAGTGAAAATATGAGAGGAGGTCAGTAAGAAACTCTAGATACCAAGGTAGCACACAATCCTAGCTTGAGCTACAATTAGTGTGAAGGATGGTAGAGAAGAAAGTACTCAATTTATAGAGCTGGATGTGCTGGGAGCATGAGACCACAATGTCATGGGCCAGATCCAGAAATAAAAATGCTGAATGGAACATCAAAACACAGATGAACTCTCCTTCCAAGGGTGTGTGTTAGTAGGGAGTTAGAGTCAGGAACTGGAGCCATGACTCAAATGCAGGTCCTATCTAAAATGTGCAACGTGGGCATCATTAACCACTAGGCTAAACATCACTTCTGCTTCTTAACTTTTTAATTTATTTTTTATTTATTTATTTTTGACAGGCAGAGTGGACAGTAAGAGAGAGAGAGACAGAGAGAAAGGTCTTCCTTTGTTGTTGGTTCACCCTCCAATGGCCGCTGCGGCCGGCATGCTGCGGCTGGCGCACCGCGCTGATCTGATGGCAGGAGCCAGGTACTTATCCTGGTCTCCCATGCAGGTACAGAGCCCAAGCACTTGGGCCATCCTCCACTGCACTCCCGGGCCACAGCAGAGAGCTGGCCTGGAAGAGGGGCAACCGGGACAGAATCCGGCGCCCTGACCGGGACTAGAACCCAGTGTGCAGGTGCCGCAAGGCGGAGGATTAGCCTATTGAGCCACGGAAACGTCCTGCTTCTTAACTTTTTAATGAGGCTGCTTCTTGTTCAGATATATGTCACAAAACTAGTGTTTCCAAAAATATCAAGTGTGCAAATGTCCCTTTTCATTTCTATTATTATGAATTTACTTTGTTATACTATAGGATAATCAATGGAACCTAAGTTATTGTCTGTTCTAAATACTGTAGTGCCTGGTGAAAAACAATGGGCTTAAAGTTACTAATTACTCTAATATATTTGCGGATAACATCTGAAATTGTCAATTAATTTAAAATATCCTTTAAACATAGAATGTATTTCTGCTGGTACACCCCACTGCAAAACCCATCATAATGGCAGAATCTTTGATCATCAATCAACCTGCTCTAAATACCATACTGGATGTGTCATCTAGTAGCAGAAAATTGCTCTGCTATTCCTACTTGAGTGATTTTATCTATTGTCATATAAGTAGAAAGGTACATACTTTAAAATTTTAATTTATTTGTAAGGCAGGGAAAGAGAGAAAGACAGATAGACAGATCTCCCATCCCCTGGTTTATTTCCCAAAGAACAACAATGGTTATGGCTGGGCCTGACCAGAACAAAAGCCAGAAAATCAATCATCGTCTGTTGCCTCTCAGGGACTACATAAATAGGAAACTGGAATGAGGAAACAGAGTCTGACATTAGTCCCAGGCACTCCAATATGATATGCAGGTGCCCAAACTGGTGTTCTAAGTACCTGGCCAAATGCCCACTACTTTACATGTAATCATTTTGTGCTGACCCTTACCTAAAATACACTAAAAGGTATTGAGACATGGTTAAAGGTTTCTATTAATGGAAGTAGGATTATTTTCCTTCAATTTCCTCCTTATGTATAGTGCTATTTGGTGATGGCTGTGCTCTGAAAGCAAGCAGATCTCAGTAAATTTTCAGGTCCCCTCTCTATCATGGCAGTTTTTACTGTATAAATATTTGGCAGGCAATGGTGCTTACTTTGAGTATGGAGTTATTACCAAAGGCAAAGTTGACACTAAACCTTATTCAAACCCCTAAAAAATTCCATGATGAAAAATAATGTCAGTCCTGAGTAACTTCTTCCTTGGTTACCCATAAGCATTTTGAATGTTATGAAAAAAGATGAATAGAAAAATTACAGTTTATTAATATCACGTTTAGTCAATAATATTCATGCCATTGTCACTCTCACAAATACTTGGGGGTACTTTCTTAGGAAGGAAGGTTCATTTCAGTTCATAGTTTTAGAGGTTCACAGGCCATGATTTGGTGGCTGCATTAGCCTGGTATTTGAAGAGAGTGGTAGAATGTGTGTGGAAAGAGGATCACATGGTAATCCAGAATGCAGAAAGAAAGTCACATTCTGTCTTCACACACGTATATGTTTATATAGTCACAGTTATTTGATTACAGGGCTCAATACTATAATGACATAATCCAAACCAATCATTTCTAAGACCCTACTTTCAGATATCATAATTCAAATAAGTACCTTGCTTCATCCATTAAGACTTTGGGAATCAACTCCATTGTTCTTCCAGCTATCTGGAGCTCCCTAATATGTGTGTGTGTGTGTGTGTGTGTGTGTGTGGTGTGTATACATATGCATGTATATATGCAGGTGTAAACATATGGCTTGTTAATAAAAAAACTGACTCACAATAACTGAAAGTTCCTCACAGTGACTGAAAGGTCCCACGCACCACAGTTGGCGAGCTGGAGACCCAGGAACACTCTGTGTGGTTCTAGTCCAAGTCTAACGACCTGAGAAGAGAACCAGCAGGACCAGATGGTGTAAGTTCCAGGCCACAGACTTGGAGATGTGTCTCAGTTTCATCCCACAGGCTTCACCCCACCAATATCCCAGCACAAATCAGTCATACAGAAGGTGTCTTCACCGACTCATGGGAGGGTCGGCCTTTCTGTCCTACTCAGGTCTTGAATTGAGTGAGTGAAGGCCACACACATTAGGGAAGGCAGACTACTTTCTCCACCCCATGTATTCAAATGCTGATTTCCTCCTGTAGCACCCTCATAGAAATACCCAGAATAATGGTTGACCAAATATCTGGACCCATCATGGCCCTATCAAGTTGAGATATAAAATTAACCATTACAGCAGATACTCAGCTTACCACTAAAATGATGAAAGTTCATTTTGGTTTATTTGTGTTAGGAAGATGTAGTTTTGAGGCACTGTAAGTACAGAATCTAGATGTCACAGAGTAGGAGATAGTAGGTGTTGAGAACCCAAGACGTTCATAAGTCAGAGCTCAGAAAGAAGCAGGCAATAGACAGGAAAATATGGGGTCAAGAGATGAGGTTGCTTGCACTTACCTGTTTTTTTTCTTACAGTTGAAGGCAAATTACCTATGCTTAAACACTGACAGTATCAATTTAAAGTGAAAAGTTGAACATTTGGGATTTAGAAAATAATGTACATAATGTAGATTTTTCAATAAATATAAAAAAGAATGGAATTCACAACAATGGAGGCAAGGATTTGCCTTCAGTGGGAGAGTAAACACCTGTTTGTGTCACCAATGTGAAAAGAGAAAAGACAGTATAGATTCAGACACATCTGTAAACTTGGCATGTGGAATTGGATACAAATTCTGCTTAGTATTGTTGGCTCTGAGAACTAAAATTTAAGGCAATGTCCTGAAAATAAATTCCCTGTGGTTGTCTAAGACTAAAAGTATTAGAGCTTAAAGAAAGTGTCATATATAATTATATTTAGTCAACACTGTTGTGAAAGCTAAAATACTGGGATTATAGTGAATGAACATGTTAAAAAATTTAAATAAACTAGGGACAGTGCTGTTGTGTAGTGGATCACACCATCCCCTGCAATGCTATCATCCCACATGGGTGCCAATTCATGTCTCAGCTGATGCACTTCAAATTCAGCTCCCAGCTAATGGCCTGGTAAAAGCAGCAGAATGTGGTCCAAATGCTTGGGCCACATGTGGACTCTGGAAGAAGCTCCTGGCTCCTGGCTTCATCCTGGCCCAGCACTGGCCACTGTGGCCATTTGGAGGAGTAAACGAGCAGATAGAAGATCGATCTCTGTCTCTCTCTCTCTCTGCCTCTCCCTGTCTCCTTGTAACTCTGACATTCAAATAAATAAATCTCTTTAAAAAAGAATGTTGTCAAAAACAAGAGATGCTTTAAGAGAGAAATATGTGGTAGTAACCCACAGATAATAAATCACATGCTTGCAGGAACATCATCAATGTGCAAATAGTGATTACTGCTGAGTCCTGAGATATTCACTGACGTAGACTTTATAACACACACTTTGATGTCTCCCCAATTTTTAATAGTCACACGTTATCCTTTATAAAATGAGAAATTTGTGAACCTATTCCATTACAGAAAATTCAAATAAAGTTATTTTCCAGTATAAGAAGGACATTAATTTGTGAATAACATTTTCCTTACACTTAATAGGTGTAGAATTATTCCATTGATTTAGTTGTTTTTTTTTCCAGTTTCTTGAGATAATCACAAATTATCATTTTATTTGTGACTTTATTATTTCTGTGTCTTTCCGTGTTGTAGCGGTCAGAATATGCAGTGATATGAGAAGAACAGTCTTATCTGCCTGCCTAACTGTAATGTGAAAACTTGAATAGATATCTGTCAAATGCTTGGCTGTCTGAGAAAAAAATTCTTTATCAAGCTTAGTAAATAGACTTTTCCTTCTACTCCAGGAGGGGTTATCCAGAAAGAATCTTTAATTTTAACCATTATCAAAGTTTTTGCCTAGTCTATTAACAGAGGAGCTATATTAACAGGTTTTTAAATAGTAATAATTGTAGCATGTTGAGAAAAATACCCACATTATCTTGTATTATATTTTTAATGTACAGCTGAATTGTTCTTACTTAGATTTGATGTAGGATTTATGCATAAGTTAGAATAGCTAGCTCATGTTTGGCATATTACAATATCAATATTTGTGATTTATTCTATACAAGAGAAAGCAAACAGATTGCATAATCCTTCTTTGAGCTGACTAATCTTTTAAATAATCAAATGAACTGGTTCATTGTTCTGCTCAAAGCAAAGCTTGGCACTCTAGTTGTTAGTAACCCTTGACATTGCTGATTTTTCCTGGACATTTCATTAATGTGATCTAGATTAATGTACTCTTTTTATGTTCAAAACACATCCATTATCAAAGCAATAAAATGCAGAATTTTTTTTAAGAAAGCTTATAAGTCATTTAAATGTTTTCAACTTCCCACAAAATCTAACAGAATAAAAATATCCTAAGATTCCCACATAGCAGACATGTATAAGCTATAGGTTAAATCAGTAAATCAATGGTCAAATAACTGTAGAAAACAAACACATCTCGTAAGACAGAGATAACAGACTTGGGAAACAGCATGCTTAGGATTCCTTCATCAGTTTAATGAAATGGTTCAGTCTAAAAGAAATTTATCATATATAATTCTCCCTTATCAGTATAACCTTGAATGCAAGTACATTTCCAGGGGTTCTTTTTATGGAGAAAACAAGTTACTTAAAATAATTATTGTTTAAAATATAATGTTTACTAATATATTACATAGAAAATTGAACCATTATTGTTTTTCAATTTATTTTTTAAAGTTTTTATTAATATAAAGTGAAAAGATTTCATAGGTACAATTCTAATGAGATAAGTATACTCCTCTTTCTCCCTCCCTCTCACAATTCCCCCTCATCCCTTCCAATACCTTTTTTTCTTTAATTTTGCAATAGGATAATTATAATTTACTTTATAATCATAGGCTTAATGCACCACTAGCCATAATGTTCAATCCCCCTTTCTTATCAATTAAACAGAAATGGCTACCGGTTAGGCCAAGCATGATGAGCGAGCAGTGCCTGTCTTAGGAATTGACCCGGGGCTCCATCACCTCTTACCCGTCATTGGATATCCTTGCCAGTCCCCAAGGACTCCTGTCTTAGGTGGGTGAGGTTCCGGGAAGGTGCCCGTCATTGGCTTACTGCTCATTTTATTGATAGGCCTGGGGCCCTTCCTGGGCTCCCGACTGGGGCAGCAGCAGACCGAAGGGGAGAGTCAGTTGTTGGAGGGACTGTGACCTCACTGGCCAGACTTCACCGGCCAGAGAGAGAGATAACTGTTTTCCATGGGATCTTCCATGGCCAGACTTTGGTAATGTATTTGAATTGGTCTGGCTGCTAAATTATCTACTTGTTGTCTGATAAAGGTCATCAGCCTATTGAGGAGACAAGGACCTATAGATAGCACAACAAGCAACCCAACAATGGGGCCTAAAAGCGGTAGCAAATAGGGAAGCAGTCCATTCCATCCAGTCCAAAAGGGATTTTCAGCCATGGCACGTCGACGACGCTCCAGATCTTCTTGAAGTGTCTTGATTTTATCACGAACAATGCCGGACTTGTTAGCATAAAAACAGCATTTTTCCTGTAAAGCCAAGCAAATACCTCCCCGTTCAGCAGTAAGCAAGTCTAAGCCTCTACGATTTTGTAGAACCACTTCCGCTAGGGAATCAATTTGATCTTGAAGGTCCTGAATGGTGGTGGATAGGGTCTGCACATCATTAATAAGTTGTTGGGACAATTCTCTATATTTGTGGACCACGATTCCTAGTCCTGTGGATCTATTATGCCCCCTGAGCAGGTACAAGGGTGATGCTGTTGAAGGTATTTTTGAATGCCCTGAGGGTTGTCAAGCCCTGCAAAGACTGGTGGAGCCCAATGGATGGTGTAGATTGCCATCATCAGGAGAGCAAGGCTGAGGGCCATTGTATTAGGGCCCTTTGGAGGGGTTAATCAGTGAGCCCTCAGGAAATGTAGCAGGGGAGGAGAGAATAGAGAGAAGATAAGATACTCAAATAGCAACAATGGCAACAATTCCAGCAATAATAAGGAGTCCTGTAATGAATCCCAGTAGCGTCCAGCCAGGTTGTTTCATTCTTGTGGGTATAAAGAAAAGGCGTTCTCAGGGCCAAGTACAGGCTCTGGAACAACATCATTATTTGTAGGAATTGGTGGATTAACTTGTTTAATTAATCTTTCAGGTAGCCATCTTGGTGCCGATTGTTTTTGGTCCAGGATGCAGGCTGAGCCACGTCCCCAAATGAGTACTGGATCTGGGCCGTGCCAGCTACTGGTGAGGGGGTCTCGCCACATTACCATAGGCGGAGCCGTATCAGGGGAAGGGTGCCAATGACGGTCCGCAGCTGAATGATTATTATTATCCAAGGTCAGGAAGTTTAGCACAAAGAGCGCATGATTCAATCGGTCGCGGGGAGAGGCAAAAGACAAGGAAGTGGCTTCAAGCCGAGTGAGCCAAGTTTTTAGTGTTTGATGGGCTCTTTCAACGATTCCCTGTCCCTGTGGATTGTAGGGAATTCCTGTAATGTGGTTAATATGGAGCGCCTCACAAAATTGTTTAAACTTAGTGCTGGCATAAGCAGGACCATTGTCTGTCTTAATCTTAACAGGTTTTCCCAGTACAGAAAGAGCTGTGATAAGGTGCGAGATAACATCCTTAGCAGCTTCTCCTGTGTGGGGGGAGGCAAAGACAAAGCCACTATAGGTGTCTATAGAGACATGGAGATACTTTAGTTTGCCAAATTTTGGGAAGTGTGTGACATCCATTTGCCACAGTTGATTAGGGAGAAGACCACGCGGATTGACTCCCAAATGCGGTACAGGTTGGCTTGTAACACATGAGGGGCATCTTTTGACTATTTCACGAGCCTGTTCTCGTGAAATTTTACAAAACAAACGGAGAGATTGAGCATTTAAGTGATGCAACCTATGCAAGTTTTGAGCTTCCTGTACTGATCCCACAATTATGGGGAAGGTAAGCCTTGTAGCAGCATCTGTCTGGGCATTACCTTCTGAGTTCTGAGCTTTCTGCACTGATCCCACAGTTGTGGGGAAGGTAAGCCTTGTAGCAGCATCTGTCTGGGCATTACCTTCTGAGTTCTGAGCTTCCTGCACTGATCCCACAGTTGTGGGGAAGGTAAGCCTTGTAGCAGCATCTGCCTGGGCATTACCTTCTGAGAGTGACCCTGGTACTCAAAAAATGCCTTTAGATCCTTATTTTTAACCCGAACTCCTCGTGTCTTGAGGGCCTCCCTGAGACCTGAAATGAACATTTCCCGTGACGATAATGCCTGTCCCATGGCTGTCACTTACCTTGCGCCGTCTTCACTCCGCAGCGTCGACCGATGCTGATGATCTCGGGTGGGCAGTTCCGAGCCGGTCGCACAATCACTTGGATCCAAGTTTTCCTCCTGGAAGGCGGCGTTCCTCCAATCTCACAGGCACTCGAACCCCAAGGGCCGCACTCGAGCCCCACGTTGGGCGCCAGTTGTCCCGTCCCGCGGGACAGCAACTGGGGCCGAGCACCTAGAAGGAGAAATGAAAGGGACAGGAGACACAAGGATGGCAGCAAGACAGGTGCCGATCAAGCTGCGACTTTATTTTTCAACCACACACTTATATATCATCGAGGCAGGGTATCGGGAGGGGGAAGGAGGAGGGGCTTATCTTGTAGCTGCAATGCTAATGCAAGTAGGGGAGAGGTTACAAGGCCTTAAGGCACAAGGTCACACAAGATTGCGTTATCAGTACTATCAGGTCTGGCCTGTCCAGCCCTGTCTCTCTACTAAGAGGTCACATGCTGCGTGGTCCCTGACAGTTCAACAAGTAAAAAGCAGAAAGACCACTGTTATACAGGAATATAGACAAGGGCTACAAACAATAGCACAATCATAAAATGTCAGTTTCATTCTTATGCATTATGCATTACTTGCATTCTATATTAACTACCACATACCAAAGAAAACATATATGATATTTGTATTTTAGAGACTGGTTTATTTCATGAAGCATAATGGTCTCCAGTTGCATCCGTTTTGTTGCAAAAGACAGGATTCCATTCTTTATTACTGCTGAGTAGTATTGCATAAAGCATGAATATCACATCTTCTTAATCCAGTCATCAGTTGATGGATATCTGGTTTAATTCCACATCTTATCTATTGTGAGTTGAGCTGCAACAAACATGGGAGTACAAGTAACTCTTTCATAGGCTGACTTCATTTCCTTTGGTAAATCAGCAGGGGCGGATGGCTGGGTCTTCTGGTAGATCTATTTTCAGGTTTCTGAGAAGTGTTCATACCATCTTCCATAATGGGTATGTTAGTTTACATGAAATGGTATACTTTTGCTTTTAGATTGAATATTAGTATTAATGTAAGACCAATGTAACAATAACACTCAGATGGATAGGTGGAGAAAAGCTATTGAGGCTATACTACCTAAGTATTCAGATTCTGTGCATTTTTAATGAAGTATTGAAATAAAATTGATTTTCTGGGAACCATTGCCATGTACATTTAGATTACCCTATTTAAAGAACCCAAATACATTAAGCAGATGATTTGAAGTTAAAAAATAAAAAAATGGCCAGCACCGTGGCTCACTAGGCTAATCCTAGTGAGCTCCGGCACCACAGGTTCTAGTCCCCATTGGGGCGCTGGATTCTGTCCTGGTTGCTCCTCTTCCAGTCCAGCTCTCAGCTGTGGCCCGGGAGTGCAGTGGAGGATGGCCCAAGTGCTTGGGCCCTGCACCTGCATCGGAGACCAGGAGGAAGCACTTGGCTCCTGCCTTCGGATCAGCACAGCACTGGCTGTAGCGGCCATTTTGGGGGGTGAACCAACGGAAGGAAGACTTTTCTCTCTGTCTCTCTCTCTCACTGCCTAACTCTGCCTGTGGAAAAAAACAAAAACAAAAACAAAAACAAAATCAAAGTATTCTATTGAAGTTGCTATTTGCACGATTTTTAAAATTTGATGGGAATACAAAATTATACATATTTTAGGAGCATCATGTGTTGTCTTGATACATGTGTACATTGTGTAATGTCCAGTCAGAGCATTTTAAGGCAATTAAATTACCATCCATTAATTTTAGTGCCTAATGGGATGAATAGTTCTCAGACATAAGCTGTCCAAAATCTCCAAACAGCAGTCCAGGGAAAAGTCGGCACTGCAGTGGACTCTGCAGGCCACCTGCTGATGAAAGCCCCTTCTTCTCCAGAGAAGTCTTCTGTTTCTCTTCAACTGATTGGATGAGACCCAGCCACATATTGGAGGGAGTTCTACTTTACTCAATCTTTGCTGATTTAAATGTTAATCCCACCTAAAGATACTGTCAGGCAACATTAGAACAGTGTTTGAACAAACATCTGGGCGCTGTAGGCTAACCAAATTGATACATAATTCCACCCCTTGTCCACTTGTTATTCATACAGGTGTCTCTTTTTTATTTTAAAGATTTATTTATTTATTTGAAAGTCAGAGTTACACAGAGATAGGAGAGGCGGGGTGGGGGGGTGAAGTCTTTCGTCCACTGCTTCACTCCCCAGATGGCCACAATGGCTGGAGCTGAGCCTAAGCGAAGCCAGGAGCAAGGAGGTTCATCTGGGTCTCCCACGTGGGTGCAGGGGCCCAAGTACTCAGGCCATCTTCTACTGCTTTCCCAGGCCATAGCAGAGAGCTGGATTGGAAGAGGAGCAGCTGGGTCTCGAATCAGTCCCCATATGGGATGCTGGAGCTTCAGGCCAGGGTGTTAACACACTGCGCCACAGCGCCAGCCCCCATACACGTCTTTTACACCATAGCTGCTCTTTACATACAGAAAACAGGAGCAGGTGTTCCTAGCAGTAGTTTGCCACTTTGAAGGCTTGCAATCTCATTTCTTTCTCTAATTTTATTTAAGATATACAAATTTCATGCATTTCCTATACTCAGATTTAGGAACACAGTGATTCTTCCCACTCTACCTTCCTTACTCCTTGTGCTCCCACCCTTCTTCCTCCTCTCTCTCCTGTCTCCACTAGTAATTTTTACAAAGATTATTTTCAGGTTACTTTACATTCATAAGATTAATTGTACTGTGAATAAAGTTAAACAAATAGGATGAAGGAAAAAAATACACTGCTGTTCCTCAAAAGTAGACAAGGGCTGTAAACAATCAGAAAATCTTAAAATGTCAATTTTACTCATATCTTACATTTTAGATACCCTCATTTCTGAGAGCCAGATTCAATATCAAGTTCTCTCCTTACTCAACTTCATGCTAATTTGCACCCTGGGATGCTTCAATTAATGGCTCAGTATTTGAGTCCCTGCACCCACAAGGAACACATGGTTGAGTTCCAAACTCCTGGATTCTTCCTGGTCTTCCTTTGGCCATTGCCAGAAATCGGGAGTGAGTCAGTGGATGTAAGATATCTTTTAATCCCCCCTACCACCTTTCTTCTTTTCTTTTCTCTCTCTCTCTCTCCCCCCAATAAAATGAAAAATAAATTTTAAAAAGTTGAAAAACAAAATAAGAAAGACATGTTTAAACTAATATAACACAACTATCCTGTATTTATTACTGAAACTCATTAACTCTTTCCTCAGAAGTGGACAACGCAAAGTCCATGGTTGACAACTCACTTTTCCTTGATATTCTGTAACTTAAATACTACAGTGTAGGGGATGAAGATGGCAGAGTAGGGAGGGATCTTGTTGCTCAAATCTAGGAGAAGATAGTTTTAAATAAGTGGAAGGAGTGCAGTCTCAGGGAATAGTTAGGAAGAAAACAGCAGAGAAAACTCTACACAAATTGGAAGAATACAGTGGACAAGGAAGGCAAGGACATGCACAACTTAGGACCCCAGCAGCTGAGAGCCTCCACATCAGCATTGGAGAGTGAGGTGAGACCAGAACGCAACAGCCCAAGCCACTAGCAAAAAAGCTGCAGAAAGAACCTTTAGGGTATCTAGCTTGGAGCCCCACTGGGGATAGTGTACCTGCCAAAGTAGAGGAGAAAAAACAAAGCAGGGCATGTTTTCTCTCTCCCTGGGCACCCTGAAAAGGTGACCTGTAACAAGCTGACAGAGAACAGGCACCATTTTGGACACACGTAACAGCTGTGCCAGCTTGTGTCCACACCCAGCAATGAGACAATCAGAGACTCCTGAGTCTGGGGAGGAGAACAGACAGGGGGGTTGGATGCTTGTGACTGTGGGAGGCTTGTATGCCAGAACTGTGAAAACACTGCAGCTGTGTGGGAGGACTCAGAGCACAGCTGGAGCACTGGGCAGTCACTGTGGGAGACTCCTGGGGCTCCATGGTTACCTGACAAGGGATACTGCTGGGAAGCTGAGCTTACACTGAGGACTACACATATCCTTTGTGTGGTCTTTGAGGCAGAGCAGGCAAAAAATGTACTCACTGGGGCTGGCGCCCAGGCACTGGTCTCCTTCAAGTAGAGGAGCTCAGCTGAGTCTACACCAACACACCAACAGACCAAAAGAAAACTCACCTCTGATAAAGAAAAAAGAGGATATTTACTATGCTAAACTTGGTGTGTCATCTTAGACACTCCCTTCACACTGGGGCACTAGCCACGCATACAACACACCTCTAGATATTCCCTGAAAGCAGGCACTCCATTAATCCACCCCTAGTTCAAAGATAAAGCAACCACAGTGGGAAAAAAAAACCAAAGAATTAATATATCCACAAATGTCAAATAACAAATGCACTAATTCAAGAAACAAGAATAAGGAAGAGAACACAACACCCCCAGACAAAAAACACATCTCACCAACAAAAATGCATGTAGACTGAAAGTGAAAGGATGGAAACAACAGACTTTAACACAAGAACAGTTAAAAGAGACAAAGAAGGACACTATATAATGATTAAGGGATCAATTCAACAGGAAGATGTAACTATTATAAATGTATATGCACCTAATTACAGGGCACCTGACTATTTAAAAGAAATGTTAAGGGACATAAAGGGAGACATAGACTCAAATACATTAGTAATGGGGGACTTCAACACCCCCCTTTCAGCAGTGGACAGATCAATGAGACAGGAAATCAGCAAGGAAAGAGCAGAGTTAATCGACACTATAGACCAAATGGACCTAACAGGTATCTAGAGAACTTTTCATCCGACAGTTGCAGAATCCACATTCTCACCACTGCACGGCGCCTTCTCTAGGATTGACCACATGATATGCCATTAAACAAATCTCAGGAAATTGAAAAAAAATTGAAATCATACCGTACATCTTCTCCTACCACAATACAATGAAGCTGGAAATCAACAATGTAGGAATATCTAGAACATATGCAAACACATGGAGACTGAAAAACATGTTCCTGAATAAACAGTGGGTCATAGAAAAAATAGAAATCAAAAAAATTATGAAAACAAATGAAAATGACAACATATCAAAACTTATCAGATACAGCAAAAGCAGTGTAAAGAGGAAAGTTTATAGAAATTAGTGCCTACTTCAAGAAATTAGAAAAGCACCAAATAAATGAGCTCTCATGCAGCTCAAGGACCTACAAAAACAATAGCAAATCAAACCCAAAACTAATAGGAGAAAAGAAATAATTGAAATTAGAGAAGAAATCAACAGAATTGAAATAAAAAACCCACAACAATACAAAAGAGCAGCAAAATGAAGAGCTGGTTTGGTATATGGCTGATATTTCTTGAACTTCAGGTCTCTCTTGGGATTTATTTAGTCCCATCAAACTGTACTGGGTGGCACTTTTCTCTCAGAACTGTCTTTTCCAATAAAAATAATACTACAGTGTAAAATTAACAACACTAAATATCATGACAGAGCTTTAACATATTATATGGTAAGGGGACAAGAGAAAAAAAAGAAAAGATCTCTGCTTACGGCACAAAAACATATACAGGCTGGCGTTGCAGCTCAATAGGCTAATCCTCTGCCTGCGGCACCGGCACACCAGGTTCTAGTCCCTGTCAGGGCACCAAATTCTGTCCCGATTGCTCCTCTTCCAGTCCAGCTCTCTGCTGTTGCCCAGGAGTGCAGCCCGGGAGTGCAGTGGAGGATGGCCCAAGTGCTTGGGCCCTACACCCACATGAGAGACCAGGAGAAGCACCTGGCTCCTGGCTTCGGATCAGCGTGGTGCACCGGCCGCATTGCGCCGGCCGCAGTGGCCATTGGAGGGTGAACCAACGGCAAAAGGAAGACCTTTCTCTCTGGCTCTCTTTCTCACTATCTACTCTGCCTGCCAAAAAATAAAAAAACATTTAAAAAATTTTAAAAAACCACATACATAGTTAAGGTAGAAGTACTCATAACAATGACAGTCCTTATTTTTGTAACTTACCACATTATTGTGGCTGGTGTTTGTAATTCTCATCTTCTGCTACACACACCACATTCTCTTGGACATCAACCAGTCCCTTGCTAGATGTGCTTCTTTATGTGTATTTTATTTTTTTAAAAAATTAATTAATTTATTTGAAAGGCAGAGTTACAGAGAGATAGAGGTAGTGAGAGAGTGAGGCAGAGATCTTCTATCCACTGGTTCACTCCCCAAATGGCTGCAATAGCTGGAGCTGTGCTGATCCATAGTCAGAAGCCTGGAGCTTCTTCCAGGTCTCTCATGTGGGTGCAGGGGCTCAAGGACTTGGGCCATCTTCTATTGCTTTCCCAGGCCATAGAAGAGAGCTGGATATGAAGTGGAGTAGCCAGGACTCAAACCGGCACCCATATGGGATGCCAGCACTGCAGGCAGCAGCTTTACCCACCGTGTCACTGCATTGGCCCTTCTTTATGTGTATTTTCTAGTGAACTCTTCTTGTAATCACTTTCTTTTTTAAAAAATATATTTATTTATTTTAGAGGTAGAGTTACAGACAGTGAGAGGGAGAGACAGAGAGAAAGATCTTCCTTCTGTTGGTTCACTCCCCAGATGGCCGCAACAGCCAGAAGACAAGAGCTTCTTCTGGGTCTCCCACATGGGTGCAGGAGCCTGAAGACTTGGACCATCTTCTACTGCTTTCCAAGGCCACAGCATAGAGCTGGATAGGAAGTGGAGCAGCCGAGACTAGAACTGGTGCCCATATGGGATGCCGGCGCCACAGGTGGAGGATTAACTACTGCGCCATGGCACCGGCCCCTTGTAATCACTTTCTAACATAAGTCTTTTATCATCAGAGAAGACAATGATTTCAATCATGTGAAATTTATTAAATATTATTTTATGGTCAGCAAATGTTTAGTTTCAGGAAACTTACGTGGGCACATCAAGAGAATGTGTGTTCTGTTTCCTTATAAAATATACTAATCAAAGTTTGTTGGTCACATAGTTCAGATCTTCCAAAAACATTTTTCTATGTTTGTCCTATAAGTTACTAAGAGAGGTGGGTTTAACATTGCTCATTTTTATTATAGGTTTGTCTATTTATTCTTTCCATATTTCCATATTTCTGTTAGCTATTGCTTTACTTGAAATTGAAATTTTATTATAGGACCAGAATTCTACCTAGGACTAGAATTATTATCTCTTCTGCTAGGAATATTCTTCATTTATGATTAGAAAAATATCTTGCATAAAGTCTGTTTCTCTCATGCTCTGAAACTACTTTAGCATTTCTGTTTTTGTTACGTCTACATGGCAAGTTTCCCCATCATTTTCATTTCAACCTTCTTGTATCCATACATATAAAGTCAAATTTCCTATATGAACACATGCTTCAATTTAACTTATTCAACACTAAATAAATAATTTTTCTTTCACCATTTAATGTAATCACTGATATATTTGGATTTGTATATATCTCTGGGTACTCTATATTGGACTCAATTATTTTTATTTCCCTTTTCTCTCATTATCTGGTTTTGATCTTGACTAATCAAGCATTTTATGACTCTATTTTCCCTTAGCTACATACTTATTGAAGCTATATTTCTATTTATCATTTTTGATTGGCTATTAGCCTGGAGACGTCAGGAAGCTGCACCACCCTGTTACTTCATCACATGTTCCTGTGAACTATGAACTTTTCCAAGTCTGCCCATGTTTGCTGCCAGTATTGGGCATTTTTGTTAAATTACTACAGTTCATCTTGAGTTTTGATGATGTTTGAGTCTCTTTCCCTTGCCAAAATGCAATAAAATCAAGTATTAAATGTTTAAAATTGTGTTTATATAATTAGTTTTATTTTTCCCATTATTAATATGTTTGATATGAATTATTCTCCCACTGGGTAAAATTAACAATTACACGGGAATACTCAAAATCATGACATCAGGTGCTCATCAGCAGTGTGCAAGCATTGCTATGTGCATCATCCGTGTGTATTTTTTCACTTGTAAGTGGATTTTGCCTTCTTGAAAAAATATTTAAGCCCCTGGAATAAAATAATGAAAACATACAATTTAAATCTTGTTAGATTTTTTCATTCAGTTGATTTTACAGGTTTTCCCATAAACTTATGTTTATTAACTTTCTATGGACTCAGTTTACTTAACCGACCAAGCTTATTACAATCATATCATCTAATATCAACCAAGCAGCGATAGTGATCTCTTTAAAGGAGTAAGCCATGCCCCTGCAATTACCTGTTTCAGGAACTTCAACAGTTTCCAGCAATTTCCCTTTACTTATGGAAACATATTCTCACTGTCTTGAGGACTTTTTACACACTTTCACTACACGTTCCCTAAATGTGTCTTTGACTGTTTCTGGACTCTACATAGTCACCGTGTCCTAACAAATTCTTTTCCATCCTGTCAATCTCTAATCCACAACCCTTAATTCTATGCTCACAGCCTTTTGTGAAATTAACAAATATAAATTTACTTCTAGATTATATATCTAATGTCAATCATGCACCCTAGACTACTAACACAATTATTTTATTTATCCTAACTCTAAATTATTTTATTACAGATGAAGGGGCTATAAAAGTTTGTTGAGAATCAAAATACATTTGTTCTGGAGTAAAAATTTTGAAATCCATATATGCTAGTTCTTCAAAAAGCTGATGGAAAAAACTGCAAAATTTCAAAATAGTTTTTGCAGCAAAGTAAGCATATCTTAATTTCATACTTTCACGATCATTTTTAGGTTTCCTAGTAGGTGTACAACCCCTGACACAGCACATTGAGGGAGTAAAATTACTTTCAAGCTCTAGGGAAAAGCCAGGGCTGGTGTTATGATTCTACAGCCATCCCTCTAATATCTAAGATACTGACATGTGATTAGGAAAGTTTGGGAAGATAATGTAATACAATATGAATACAAAGGACTAAATCTCATGTTGCATCCCTACGTGATCTGAGCAGCTAAGAGTTGATGAGGGTGAAATTGCATGTAAATCAATATTTTCCATAAAAGTAATCCAATCACTTATATACTCATAGGCAAATAGGTGGGAAGTTTTAATTGGAAAAGTTAAACAATTTACAGGGAATTCATTGACTAATTCTTTTTTTCAGATGATTGTTCAATGAACAAATGGTTGCTATATATTTTTAGAAGATTTTGGTATATAATCTGATGCAATACTAGAGTCTTTGTTAGCTCTTTGAGTTCGAGTAGAAGTTACTAAGGAACCAAATAATAAGCCATAAGAGTATGGCTCTTTTTCTTGCATACAATAAACCCTGAGGTGATCTAAAGTCGTTGGCATCTCTTTTTATCTTTCTATTCCAATATTCTCATCGATGACCAAAGTTGGATGTGAGAACTCCAAAGCTCCTTCCAGGAAAAGGAGAGAAAGTAGAGTAGAAAGGCTTATCTCCCAGATGAAGCCTTAAGACGCTTTACTTAAATCCCTAGACAATAATGTCTTGAATTCTACTGTTGATGCCTGACTGTAAGAAAACTGGGAAATATAACATTGGCTAGGAATTTTGACACTCAAATAAAATATTAAGTAAATAAAAATAGAAACTTGGTTCCTAGTAAAATCTAAGAATAAAAGAATATTTATAAGGCAGGAAAATAATAATCTTATGTATATAACACTTAGAGAATTTGGATGACTGCATACAATAACACTGCACCTATGACAAAATAGAAGTATTTCTTCAAATATTGAGCCCTGAGTTACTACTCATTAGAGGAAACCTATTATGTATCTTATATTTAAAATTTGGTCCTTGACTGTTATCTTAACACAATTTTTGAGTGAAATGTAAATATTCGACTGTTACTTGTTTAGCAATCTGAAACATTTTAAAAAACATCTATTGAAATAAAAGGTACATTTGTTTCTGCAAATATTTTTATAATCTTTGTTAATAATTGTATAATGAAAACTTTTTGTCTAATGAACACATTGTGAATTTATGTAATTTATGTTGTACTAATAGAATGCTGTCTAATGGTAATAAGAAAAACATTTAAATTCAAAGTAATTTCTCCATTTAGTAACATTTAAGAATTCAATAATTTTGTTCTGTTTTAGAAAAACCACGGAAATAGGCTCAAAAGAGTGCATGCTTAGAGTAGTTTATTTGGCATCACTGGATACCAGGTAGTACATTTATTTAACTTCTCAGCAGTTCATCGGCATTTTGGTGAAAAGAGGTTATTGGGGCTATTTAATTAACCTCAAATATTTCACTGGCATAAGAAACAGAATTATCTGCCAGAATCATTAGCAATTTATAAGCTGAGTTCAGCAGCAAATGGTCATAAATTCAATCACATGTAACCTTTCCAGTAAATGACATCAGTCAATTGAAATTTATTATGGGGGAAATCGCAGACTCTGACATTCACACTAAATATCCAGAGCATTAAAATTCTGCTTGCTGGAACCCTAGATATCACTTTGTAGATAAGGTACAGAATTTTAAGATGTGGAAATGATGAATAAGAAGTGAGTAGTTCCTCTGAGTATTATCAAGAAATATGAGAGGTTCAGTATTTGATAATACTTCATTTTCTTCAATAGAAAAAACTCACACTGTGGGACCTTGAATGATAACTGTGATTACTGAGCAGTAAGTATCATAAAACATTCGTGAGTACATTTTGGTGTGGCGCACAGACTGGTGTGGGAGCTCAGCTGGCCAATTTCCACTAGGTACTCACAATGAATAACCTGGGAAAGCAATCAAATTTCATTTTCTGCATCTTTAGTGGTAATGGAAGGTTATACTTAAATGGAGTAGAGTGTAATTGATTTTAGAAACTTGATTAAATTATCAATAGCCTGGTATAAATAACACCTGAATGATTTTAAATTAAGACTACATTTGTTTCACAGCCTGAAGAGTCTTGGAAAAATGACAAAAAGGCACAATCACAGGGCAACATCTATAAAATAATAAGAGTATTCAAGACGAGTTATTTGATGCAAACACTAACACGACCATTTTGATTTGCTGACTTCAATACTGCCAGGCTGTTCATCAAGTGTAACCTTCCCACCAAATGACAGAGGTCCATTGTGACTTACTAAGTAACATGACAATCACAGTTTAAGTAGACTTTCCAAACTTAAGGTTTCATGTAGTACACATTGCAGTCAGTACCAGTTGCATAGATGTGGTAAGGAAGCATTGATGGAATTGTATTTAGAAAGTTTCTTATGTATATCTCATGGCAAACACTTCAAAATATTTTGGAAGTAACTCTTGTATCTTTTTTTTTTTTTTTTTTTTTTTTGACAGGCAGAGTGAACAGTGAGAGAGAGAGAGACAGAGAGAGAGAGAAAGGTCTCCCTTTGCCGTTGGTTGGTTCACCTTCCAATGGCTGCTGCAGCGCACTGATCCGAAGGCAGGAGCCAGGTACTTATCCTGGTCTCCCATGGGGTGCAGGGCCCAAGCACTTGGGGCATCCTCCACTGCACTCCCAGGCCACAGCAGAGAGCTGGACTGGAAGAGGGGCAACTGGGACAGAATCCAGCGCCCCAACCGGGACTAGAACCCGGTGTGCCGATGCCGCAGGAGGAGGATTAGCCTATTGAGCCACGGTGCCGGCATCTTGTATCTTTTATAACATCAGATATTCTACTGAAATTGTGCACTTTTTTTCCCACAAAAAGCATACATACTTATGCACAGGCCATAACAGAGTTGATTCACACTGATGTTTTAGATGAAGAGTTCACAGTGAATTTTCTTTTCTTTTTCTTTTTAAGATTTGTTTATTTATTTGAAAAAGTTACATAGAGAGAGAAGGAGAGGGAGAGAGAGAGAGACAGAGAGAGGTCTTCCATCCACTGGTTCACTCACCAGTTGGCCACAACAGCCGGCCTAATCCGAAGCCAGGAGCCAGGAGCTTCTTCTGGGTCTCCCATGTGGGTGCAGGAGCCCAAGGACTTGGGCCGTCCTCTACTGCTTTCCCAGGCCATAGCAGAGAGCTGGATCAGAAGTGGACCAGCTGGGACTCAAAACAGCACCCATATGAGATGCCAGCACTGCAGACAGCGGCTCTACCCTCTATGCCACAGCGCAGGCCACATGAATTTTCATTAATAGTAAAACCATGGGCATATCCTCAATTAAAATGCTATAATAAACATAGAGAAATTCATTTTAGTTATGAATTGTACAATCTATATCCATTTATTCTCTCTTATTGAGGTTAAAGCCAGTTTTTATAGAATAACTATTGGGAAATTTACTTTTCTTCAATGAAAGGAATTGTGGCAATAAGGATATTTTTATTTTCATATATTTGATCTCTGGTATGCAAAAAGTGTTATTGTTCAAAAAATGCATGGGGCCAGCGCCAAGGCTCACTTGGTTGGTTAATCCTCTGCCTGCAGTGCCAGCATCCCATATGGGTGCCAGGTTCTAGTCCCGGTTGCTCCTCTTCCAGGCCAGCTCTCTGCTGTGGCTTGGGAAGGCAGTGGAGGATGGCCCAAGCGCCTGGGCCCTGCACCCCATGGGAGACCAGGAGGAAGCACTTGGCTCCTGGCTTTGGATGGTGCAGCTCCAGCTGTGGAGGCCATTTGGAGAATGAACCAACGGAAGGAAGACCTTTCTCTCTGTCTCTCTCACTGTCTAACTCCATCTGTCACATTAAAAAAAAAAATCCCTGAATTCAGAGTTTAGAAGTTGATACTCTACCATGAATTTGTTTTATGTGACCATACAGTGAATCACTGATGCAGTTTCCTGAGTTAACCAAAAGAAATTTACATCTTGCGTCAATCAGCTTTTGCCATACAACAAAGCACTGGAAATGCAGAGGAACAAAGCAGCAATCATTCATTCCCCTTACATTCTGTGGACCTGCAGCTGGGTGTTCTGGGTCTGACCAGCACAGCTTAACCTCTACTGCAAATGTTCTCATGTGTCTGCCTGCGTCACGTTTTGCAAAGTTCTGTTGACCTGGTAAGTCGTACCGCAAGAGCTTACAAGCAAGCAGAGACGAGTTTGATTTTTAAATCTTCTCCATTCCTCACAATCATATTCTAATTTATTATGTATCTTCAAGACACATGGACACTAAGAAAAAGTGATTGATAATTCTCTATTATTTCTGATACCTTACAAAAAGAATGTAAAATTATAATGAAAATTCTTTTTCATTATTTCTTCAGAGTTAAACATTTACCAGTCATACAATTTGTTAGCATAAATATGTTTTTGGTTTTTGGTCCTTTATTCCCTTGTTCATAATTTTCAACAAAAATGTGAAAGGTATGGGGAGCAGGGACCACAACCCAAAAATGCAGAGTATCTTCCTGTAAGAGCAAGATTGATTGAACTCAACAAAAGGCAAACTCCCATATGGGATGCCAGCACCACAGGCAGCGGCTTTACCGGCTACACCACAGCACTGGCCCCTCCTAGCCTGTTCCAGCGTCTGCACCTTGTCTACTCAACACGTTTTGCACAGCCCTGGAAATCAAATGGCATGTACTTGTTTGGGTGGTCACTTCAAGGTATCAAAGTACCCTTTCTTTAGCCTGTAACATCCTTCCAGTAACTTTTCCATTTGTTTTGACAAGTACTTGAGAACTGCAGACCTCAGGGCAAAGAAGGAAAACCGGGCATAGTTGGGGCAGGGATGAGAACAGATTCTACTCTGCCAGGAGGGGACAGAAAGTCAGTCCACACATGGAAGATCTTCCAGAGAAGCCCTGCACGGAGCTAAGACTTAGACAATTCGATGCTTACAAGCACTTATTAAACTACAAAGTTGCTGGGCTGTCACCCAAATAGGAAAGAGGACATCAGATCCTTCCTGGTGTCCAGTACCAAACTGGGTGGTGACCTCGTCCCAGGCAAAGGTGACTTGAGAATTTGTTAGGTTAGAATGAAGAATAACCAGAAATCAGCTCATCAATATGATACTTATGCCTATAGATTGGTCTCTATTTTGCACACCGTGACACCGTGACCACTTAATGGCCAAATGTGTTCAGCTGCCAAATTCACAAAATCAATATCCAATGTTATCCATCACATGGCTCCCTTGGTTCTCTCTTCTTGAGGATTTCACCATTACTTTCACACACATCACTCTCAAGTATGGAATTCTTAGTGCTTCTTGGTATATTCCTTACACATCTCACCCCTACTCTTTCATTCATATGATTATTTCTTCCTGACTTTCAGTTCATCAGCTTGAACTTCACTTTTGCAAATCACTGTCACCACAAACGCCGCTGGTCTACCAACAGTACTTCCCTGAATCCTCATCTAAGGTACAAATGCCTTCTCTTCACTTTTCTGATGAACTCCCTGGATCTCTGACCTATTCTGTATGTATCACAGTGTTTTATAATTGCCTGTTATGCAAAATCCCTACCATACCCACTACTCCCACTAGAAAAGTTATTTCTAAATGTTGTAAAAAAATCTTATTTAATGCATTGCTACAGTCCCAGAGAGAGCACTGATGTGTATATATAGAAAACAGAGAATAAACTTTGAAGGAACAAATTTGGAAGGATTCTGAGCATTAATGCAAATGATGGATCATCTGTAGAGTGGGTTAAGAGGCAAACTTTGCAGATAACAATTTGGAAAATATACATTATGGACATTTACATATTGATCATTTTTGAGCCTGTAATTCTTCTAAAATTTTCTTCTAAGAAATATTTGTAAGTGCTATAGAAATGAATATGAAATCTACAAAAAATTTATTTTAATACACAAGCTATTTATGTATTTTTTCCATCTGCTGGTTCCCTCCTCAAATGTATGCAATGGCTGGGGCTGGACCAGGTCTAACCTAAGAATGGGAGACTCAATCCAGGTCTCCTGTATGTGGGGCAGGATCCAAATACTTGAGCCACCCATGGTGCTGCCTCCCACAGTGCTGCATTAGCAGGAATCTACAGTCAGGAATGGAGACAAGACTGAAATCTAGGCACTTGGATGTGGATGTCAGCATCCCAGCCACCAGCTTAATCACTAGGCCAAATGCCCACCTGCACACCACTAACAGGAAAAGTCTAACTCAATTACAGTATATAGACAATAGTGAAGCACAGGAATATCATTTTGAAAATTAGAGAATGTGAGAGAAGAGTCTCAACAAATAGCAATTTTTTTGTATATTTTTTATTCCTTGATTACATTTTCCAAAATTTTGCCTATGTAATTTTGATTTATTGTGTAGTATAACTCTGAATATGATCATAAGCTTGAACATTGTTTCCTTCTGATTTATTTTGTCTGTTTCATATTAGTGTCAATCGGTAGAATCAGATATTTCTCCAACTCAGGAAGACTATGTCTATTTTATCTTCGACTTATTTTTCTTACATTTATTCTAATATTTTTATAAATTATAACCTTATATTGGATTTTTTTAGCCCATTCAGTCTTCTTATCCCATTTAACATTTATGGATAGCTTTCCTTTCAAATAGTATTATATAATTTTGTTCATGGGCTTTAACAGAACCCATAATTCATTGACTTTTATTGAAAACAATATATACATTTCCAATATTTTTCTCTTTTCCTATATTGTATAAATGAGATTTTCTGATAAATCTGGGGTAGACTTTTTCCATTGCTCATTTTGATGAATGTCTTACCAAGTCCCATTTTCCAGCAGCTTATTTAGTCTTGGAAAAGAAGATATTATGCTACACACACACACACACACACACACACAAAGCTCTTGCATCTGTCTCTGTAACATCTTTCTAACCTAAGAAAACTTTCTTCTCAGATTTTAGATTCTAGGTCTAGAGAATTGCAAACCGTAAGTCACACATTCCACTTCCAGGCTGAAACACAGCACTGGATTGAGAAGAGATAGTCTTCTTTTGCTGGCTGACTCACTGCCTCTGCAGATAATTTAAGCTTAGATTATTACAAGCAGTTTATGCTGATGTTGGATTTGATTCAGCATCATTAGCTCTCAGAGCGCCTTGATCCCATATCCCTTATTGTAAACCTTAGCATTCTGCAGCGCTTCACACCACAGAACACATTGCATTATAGCTGGTACAACTGTGCTCTAAAGAAACTGCACCACTGAGAATTGTAGACTGTTTCTGGCACAGGCATTGGAGCACAGTGCATGACACTTTACGCACTATGTCCTGTGGGCTACAGGGAAGGATTCTCAGTCTTTGTCCCCATGAAGCAGCGGTAGGTTGCAAAAGGAGAATGGATGGAATCTCTGAATTCTCCTGGTATCTTACTCCCTGGCTTTGTCGTCTTCTCTTAACCTTTCATTGATGTTTTAGTTATAGAAATTTCTTTCATGGACTCAGAATTTCCTCAACCACATTCCTAGTACAGAATTACACAACAGTCACTCTACCCATTCCCAATCTGGTTGTTGGTTTGTTTTTTCTCTACCTAAACTCATACTCCTGTGGGTTTTTTAGTGAAAACTGGGCGGGAAGGAAATGAGTAAGAGAAGGACTCCACGAGTTCATAGTAGAACTGAAGTTTCTGTAGTGGCAGTCTATTAAAGGGGCTTCACGTGGGAGAAGCTATGAGGGTGTGTGAAGGGCAGGACCAGAAACCACGCAGGCTCAACATGGTTGCAGAAAGCAAATACGAAACTCACTTTTACAGAGATAATACCCCCAATAATGCGTTACATGATTATATCATTGCTAAGTTTATATGTGTTTCTACTAATTTCTGCATTTTCATAATTACTATTTTCCTGAAAAGACTACTTAAACTTCATTAGGCAGAAGAATTTTCAAATATTCAAAATAAAACTTAATCTTTCTTCAAATAATTATGATAGATGTGTCATTTTTACAATATTAAGAACCATAGCCAATTAAAATTGATCTGAATTATATTAATGAAAGCAAATTATAAACCTATAGTCCCCTCTAAAGCTTTCTCCATATGATTAATTGTATAAGTCTGTGTGAAAAACTGAAATATGTTAGCTAGAATCTTGAGCATTTGTGATTAAAATTCCGGACAATCCCTGAGAAAAGTAGAAAACAGTGACAATAAACTTAGCTCTTCCTGTCAATGCCCTTGCTTTAAAGATTCAAATCCTGAAAATTATATAACTCATTTTTGGATATTTAATTTCTCTTTCTCCTAAGTAATAAAATATACATTAGTAATGTGTCAGAGGTGGTGGTGAATGTCTCGGAAGAGATAAATGTATGGAGATCAGGATTAGGGCTTAACATTAACTCAAAGCCGGCGCCGCGGCTCACTAGGCTAATCCTCTGCCTTGCGGCGCCAGCACACCGGGTTCTAGTTCCGGTCGGGGCGCCGGATTCTGTCCCGGTTGCCCCTCTTCCAGGCCAGCTCTCTGCTGTGGCCCGGGAGTGCAGTGGAGGATGGCCCAAGTGCTTGGGCCCTGCACCCCATGGGAGACCAGGAAAAGCACCTGGCTCCTGCCTTCAGATCAGCGCAGTGCGCCAGGTGCAGCGGCCACTTGGGGGGTGAACCAATGGAAAAAGGAAGACCTTTCTCTCTGTCTCTCTCTCTGTCTCTCTCTCTCTCACTGTCCACTCTGCCTGTCAAAACAAACAAACAAACATTAACTCAGTGAGCAGTGGAGATCAAAGCACGGTCAGCAGCATCCGCTGTGTCTGGGGTCTCCATGGTGTTTATGAAGATGAATGCCAGGGTTGTCCTCAGAGTTTGAAAGTTATTTTGATGATTGGTTGCCAATGATAGATTTAGAACTAAATAGACTCTGCATCACAAGCTTTGAAAACTCAGATTCTTTTGGTTGAATCAGTAGCACAATATCCAGACGTAAGGCACAGAAATAACTTGTTTTCTCCTCAAGGTCAAGGTTCTCTTGTATCTTTAACCTCTGCTCCTATTTCCTAGAATTATTGACTAACTATAGCTGTTGAATACATCAGCAAAATTCGAGAATTGTATTCCTAGTGATTTCACTTTCTGTTACTGAAACAACTAAACATGTGGCAACCATTTCAATTGTTACATATGATTATCGTACATAATTGTTCTATTTACAAATTCTCCTTTAAGATGGTATTTGTTCATATCCACACAATCCTGAATGTGCCCAATCTTGTCTAAAATGGTATTTCTTGGGCTCTCTGTTGTGGCACAGCAGGTTAAGCCTCCACGTGTGAAGCTGGCATCCCATAGTGGAGTTACCATTTAGGTTTCCATGCTCCATTCACAACCCACCTTCCGCTAATGCACCTAGGAAGGCAGCAGCAGATGGCCCAAGTACCTGGGGACCTGGCACAAATGCAGGAGGACTGGATGAAGTCCTGAATCCTGACTTCAGCCAGGGGCAGAGCTGGCAATTGCAATCATGTGGGAGTGAACCAGCAGATGGAAGATTCTCTCATGCGCTCTTGCTCTCGCTCTCTTTTCTCTCCTCACCCAAGGTTCTTCCCTTCAAATAAATAAATCTTTTTAAAAAACAATAGCGGCCGGCGCCGCGGCTCACTAGGCTATTCCTCCACCTTGTGGCGCCGGCACACCAGGTTCTAGTCCCTGTCGGGGCGCCGGATTCTGTCCCGGTTGCCCCTCTTCCAGGCCAGCTCTCTGCTGTGGCCAGGGAGTGCAGTGAAGGATGGCCCAAGTGCTTGGGCCCTGCACCCACATGGGAGACCAGGATAAGCACCTGGCTCCTGCCATCGGATCGGTGCGGTGCACCGACTGCAGCGCTCCGGCCACAGCGGCCATTGGAGGGTGAACCAATGGCAAAAGGAAGACCTTTCTCTCTGTCTCTCTCTCTCACTGTCCACTCTCCCTGATCGATGACAACTAACTGAGCACCAAAGGGGAAACTTGTTGAAATGAAATGGAAACTATGAGAAACAGTGACTTGATCAGCTCTTGTCCTGACAGTTGATGTACAATGTAACATACCAGGGGATTCCAATTCAATCCCATCAAGGTGGCATGTACCAATGCCATCTCACTAGTCCCAGTGATCAATTTCTGTTCACAATTGATCATAATAATAGGACTAAGAACCACAGGGATCACATAAACAAGAATAGTGTCTGCAAATACTAGCTGATAGAAGAAAAAAGGGAGAGAACGATCCAACATGGGAAGTGAGATACACAGCAGACCCATAGAATGGCAGATGTCCTAAACAGCACTCTGGCCTCAGAATCAGCCCTAAAGGCATTCGGATCTGGCTGAAAAGCCCACGAGAGTATTTCAGGCATGGAAAGCCAAGACACTCTGGGGAAAAAAAAAAAAAAAACTAAATGAAAGATCTCCACGAGTGAGATCCCAGTGGAAAGAACGGGTCATCAAAGAAGGAGGTGCCTTTCTCTGAAGGGAGGAAAGAACTTCCACTTTGACTATGGCCTTGTCCAAATATGATCAGAGTCGGTGAACTCAGGGGGCTTCCATAGCCTTGGCAGCTCATGACAAGAGCCTAGGGTGATTACTGATGCCATAAACAAGAGTGTCAATTTGTTAAGTTAACAACAGGAGTCACTGTGCACTTACTCCTCATGTAGGATCTTTGTCCTTAGTGTGCTGTACATTGAGATTTAATGCTATAATGAGTACTCAAACAGTATTTTTCACTTTTTGTTTCTGTGTGGGAGAAAACTGTTGAAATTTTTACTTAATGTATGTTAAATTGATCTGTATATAAAGAGAAACGAAAATGAATCTTGATGTGAATGGAAGGGGAGAGGGAGTAGGAAAGGGGAGGGTTGTGGGTGGGAGGGACGTTATGGGGGGGAAGCCATTGTAATCCATATTCTGTACTTTGGAAATTTATATTCATTAAATAAAGTTAAAAAATTTAAAAAACCACGATAGCATAGTATTTCTTGGAAGTCCAAGTCCTGGGTTGACTTACTTCTACTGTTTTTTTTTATGAGGCGAAATATCCTTTATTTCCTGCATATACGGAGAGAGCATCAGTAACTGACCACACCTAATCAATAATTCAATTGCTCCATGAGTTCCTGTCTGAAGCATTAGCAGAACTGATGGCTGGGGATTATAGGTGCAGCTTGTAGCCTAAGGTCATGTCCAAGGCATAACGTGAAGGTGCTCTTCAGTAATACCCAAATATCTGCCATTCACCAGACACTACCCTAATACTCAGTAGCCATGTGCAAAGGAACTATTCAGTGAGTTAAACCACCTACATCATGAATCAATAAACTCATTTTGAAGTTCCTTTAGAAATTAGAAATTAAGATATTTTGGGATAAACTCTAAAAATAAATTATTATTGCACTGCAAACTTTAAATGCAATGACTGCCAGTTTTTCTCAGAATTTTTAACTTGTGAATATTATTTAAAAATGTTTTGTGATGCCAATACAAGTAGTAGAGAGGAGTTAGCACTTAGTACAGTAGACAGGCTCTGTGTGTTACTAGGAAGTACTGCTCTGTACACTTCTATGTGCAGTATTTCAGAACATTTACCACTGTTTTAACATGAAGGTGGATTCCACCTCCTATTTCTAGCACCGATTTCAATCGGAAGGAATATGAACAGGCAACACCTTGCAGTGGATACTTCTGTGTGTATGCGGGTGGTGGTGCGAGTATGCACGTTTCATTGGGAGAAGGGAGAACTGCTAGAGAAAAGCTACTGCATGAGAAGTTGTGCGATTGCTGCTCTCGGTAATGCATTGCCTGGCCACAGGGATGGTGGTGCAGCTTGAACTCTGCAGAGCTCTGGGACGCACCGTTTTCATCAAGTTCACAGCCAGTGAAGCCGTGTGCAGGATCCCTGTGGCAGGCGGCCGTGTCTGTTGCCCAGACCACCACTGAGTCGTAGGAAGTAACAGCATTTCTCTGTACCTCACTTTTCTTTGCTGTAAAATTTGTGTTAAGGAAACCTAACTACGTTTTTAGAAGTCCGTACAAAGATAAACGTCAATCAAAAATAGGCCAAAATGTTTTGGAAATAAACCAGATGTGGATAGCAACCCTTCACTGACAGAAAGTCCACAAAGTTGAGGTGAGGTTTTGTCCAGGATGAAATGAATCAAGGAAACCGGGAAATACAAAGAAAATGCTGCACCAAGGCGAAGGAAACAATAAAGACTCTAAAAATGGGGAGTGGGAGGAAGCAGAAGATAAACAGGAATGACACACATGGAGAATATCACACTGAGTGCAGGTACTCATGCACATGTGTTTGTAAGTAAAGCTTCCCATCAAGTGTCGTCCAAAGCGAGCCTTTCTGAAAAGGACTTTACAACAGGAAGGAAAGCCAGGGAGAAGGCAGAAGGGGTCTGATGACATAGGAACATTAATGCTGTTACAAGAGGGAACATGATCCCATGGGGTCCTGTATCTTAATGAGGTGTTTCTACTCTGACTGTCTGCAAAGTTCCAGACAAATGCTGCACTGAGATCTGACTGATGAGCAGGGATTAACTGGTCAAAGATAGGGGATGAAGGTGGAGAGCATTTCAGGGACGGATAACGCACACTCGGGGCTCTGTGAGGGGAGATGTGGCCTCTCTCAGGGAATGGAGGGAGCTGTGGGACTGAAACTCAGCACAGGCATTGAAAGAGGAAGCCAGAGGTGGGCCGGGTACAGGCAGACAGGTAGTACTTACAAGTGGTCTGGTCTTCAGACCACCACTGAAAGCTTTGTTTTGTTTTGTTTTGTTTTAATTTTTTTTAATATAAAAGGAACAGATTTTTTGCATTCTATACGTACAGTTCTAAGAACACAACCACACTTCCCATACTCCCCTGCTCTCCTGTAAACCTGCTTCCTCAATCCCTCCCCTCTCTGCATGGGTTTTTGCAAAGCCATAATTTTAATCCACTCTTATATATGCCACTAATCTAAATGTTCAACAAGTGAAAAATGAAGATCACAATTCCACAGGAGTACAAACAAGAGCTGAAAACAACTATCATATCCCAAAATGACCATTTCATTCCTACACATTTTTATATTCTATATGAACTGCCATATATCAGAGAAAACATGATATTTGTATTTTTGAAATTGGCTTATTGCACTAAGCATAATGGTTTCAAGTTGTGTCTATTTTGTTGTAAAAGACAGGGTTTCATTCTTCTTTATGACTAAGTAGTATTCCATAGTGTATACGTGCCATATTTTCTCTATCTAGTCATCAGTTGATGGACATCTGGGTTGATTACATATTTTAGCTATTACAAATTGAGCTGCAGTAACTGTGGGGGTACAAATAACTTTCATATGCTGATTAAATTTTGTTTGGGTAACTTGCCAGGAATGGATGGCTGGGTCATGTGGTAGATCTATTTTCAGCTTTCTGAGGAATCTCTATACTATATTCTAGTATGTAAACTGTTTACATTCCCACCAACGGTAGATTAGGGTACCTTTTTCCCTACTTCCTTGTTAGCATTTACTAATTTCTGATTTTCGGATGATAGCCATTCTAACTGGGGTGAAGTAAAACCTCATTGTGGTTTTTATTTACATTTTATTTGCGTTTCCCTGATGGCTAGTGATCCTGAGCATCTTTTCATTAGTCTGTTGGCCATTTGTATTTCATTCTTTGAAAACTGCCTGTTCATGTCCTTTGTCCATTTCTTAACTGTTCTTTTTGATTGTTTTTTAGTTTCTTAGCTCTTTATAGATTCTGAATATTAATCCTTTATCAGTTGCCTACAGTGAGTTAGAGGGGAAGCATTGAATGCCATGAGATATTCCTTACTTTAAAAAGATGACCATGGATATGGTGTAGATAATTGTCCTGGAAAAACAGGATTTGGGGTGGAAGCACACTGTTTAGATTGCTATTCCTGAGATGGTAATTTGGACAGAGATTTGTGATCAAATGGGGAAGCAGTGATCAATTAGGAATGGTAAAACCTAAGAAATATTAAGGTGTAAAACAGAAAAGATCAGGCATTGATCACGACATATTAGCTGTTGGAAGGTAAGACAACAATATTTCTGGCGTGTGTGGCTTGATTTGGTGGTGTTATTCCATGGTAATCGAAACACTAGAGGGTGTTTGTGACGAGGAAGGAAGGGATGGATGTTACGACAGCCCTGCTGGACCTGCTGACAATGATGATTTATTTTCACAATATCCAAGTGAAGTGAGATATCCAAATGGAAATACCGACATGAGTCTAGGTTCAAAGACAGAATTTGGATGATGAGTATTTCAGGGTTAGTGCAGCACGGGCTTGACGAGGGTGACCTACACAGGAGAGATGAAGAGAGAAACTAGTCTGGGACTGAACTTCACTGAACCCTGGCTTTGAACGGGTAACTAATGGGACAAGTAGGAGGAGCCCGTTGCGAGGCTTGAGGGGCACAGGCAGTGGAAGTTAAAAACAAGTGGGGAGTCGGCCTCATGCGGGGTCTCCGCAGGGAGGTTTGGTTCACACTGTACAGTGGTGCTCAGGGACTCTGCTGAGCACTGCAACAAACTGACTTCCTATTCCATTACAAACTCACGCGCCCACTGGTGGTGCAAGTCTACAGATGCAGGAAAGTGCCGGCTCCTTACTGCGTCTGGGCTTTGCCATTTCAAAATGTTCACTTCAGCAAACTTAGTGCCTTCAGTAGGCTGTACACACAAAAGCATATTTCTAGCATTACATCGAACATTTACATTTTCATTAAAATGTAAAATCATTAGGAAAGGTGTTAACTTATTATACTCAAAACAGTTGATTAGTAATCAGAGGCATTTTCATGGAAATGACAACGGATGCATATTAAAGTGCAAGACAGATGAAATACGCCAGAGCAAATCAGTCTGTGGGAATTGTTCTCTCACTGATGCCCATGTTAAGACAGAGTGTATGTCTTTATCATCCTAGCAATGGGATAAAATCACAAAGTGTATAAATCCCAAGAGAAATAGGAAAGTAAGTGGGTAAATTACAGGTTCTTCTCAATATAAACTTTTCTTATAAGTCAAGAGGTAAAATGATAACGGACCGCTCAAAGGACAAGGGGCTTTCTGTACACTTTGCAAACCTGTGTCAATATTTGCAGAAGATAAAATATCCCATTATGATAAAGTGAATAAGGAGCAATCCTGTCTGTAATATAGCAATGTTGTCTTTTTTTTTTATTTTTGACAGGGAAGAGTGGACAGTGAGAGAGAGAGACAGAGAGAAAGGTCTTCCTTTACCGTTGGTTCACCCCCCCAATTGCCGCTGCGGCCAGCACACTGCACTGATCCGAAGCCAGGAGCCAGGTGCTTCTCCTGGTCTCCTATATGGGTGCAGAGCTCAAACACTTGGGCCATCCTCCGCTGCACTCCTGGGCCATAGCAGAGAGCTGGATAGGCAGAGGAGCAACCGGGACAGACCCGGCGCCCCGACCAGGACTAGAACCCGGGGTGCCGGCGCCACAGGCGGAGGATTAGCCTATTGAGCTGCGGCGCTGGCCACAATGTTGTTTATATGATGAATTCATTGCAAGAAAAACATACCAGTAAACATAGAATATTGGTATTCTATAGACAAAATGTTATCCAGTCTCAGAGACTTGCTTACATATCGTCAGTGGATATTGTGATCAGAACACAACATAACTATGCTAGAAGCCTGCAGTTGTTTATGAGCAGCAGCTGCGTGGATGACCCCCTCAAAATGTGTCCTTGGTGACATGCTGTGTTTAGACAAGACTCAAATATCAAATAAAACATAGCACAACACATGAAACAATGAACTGAAAGATGTATGACAATGTGGCTCTTCCCATAGTCAAGAAGCACAAATGATATTACATTTTTCATGAGCAGGTTCTCCATGAGCTCATCCCTGTTTGTAACTTCGCTTCTCATACCCTATCTCCCTCAAATGTGACTTTTTCTTCTAACATTCAAAGCTTCACTCACCACTTAGAAAAAGTATGCCATTCCACCACTATATTAATTATTCTCCTTCTAGAATATATGCTCTAAATCTGGCTAACAGCTGGGAGATAAGAGCACTTTTTTTTTACCTTGAAACATTTTTTTTTACTTCATGCATTTTATACATACAAATTTAGGAACATGGTGATTCTTCTCACCTTTCCCTCCCTCCCACCCACACTCTCACCCTTCTTCATCCTCCTTCTCCTATTCCCATTCATATTTTTTTTACAAAGATTTATTTTTCTTTTCTTTCTTTTAATGTGAAAATTTTTTTAAAGATTTATTTATTCCCTTGAAAGTCAGAGTTACACAGAGAGAGGAGAGGCAGAGAGAGAGAGGTCTTCCATTCACTGGTTCATTCCCCAATTGGTTATAACGGTCGGAGCTGCGCCAATCCGAAGCCAGGAGCCAGGAGCTTCTTCCGGGTCTCCCACTTGGGTGCACGGGCCAAGGACTTAGGCCATCCTCTACTGCTTTCCCAGGCCACAGCAGAGAGCTGGATCGGAAGTGGAGCAGCCGGGTCTCGAACCGGCACCCATATGGGATGTTGGTGCTTCAGGACAGGGGGTTAACCCACTGCACCACAGCTCCGGCCCCCAGAGATCTATTTTCAATTAATTTTATACACATGAGATTAACCCTACATTAAATAAAGAGTTCAACAAATAGTATGAATTAAAAAAAGATTAAAAAAAAACCTGTTCCTCAACAGGTGAGACAGGGCTGTTGGAAATTACTGCATCTCAGGGTTGCGTCTGGCAGGACCCAGAAGGATGCTTCGCAGCACTGTGAGTCCTACAGTGTCTTTTTCCGCTTCCTTCACGGAGCACTCCCTTTGAGTTTGGGTTCAAGAATCTTCATACTCACCCCCTCCCAACTTCCCTGATTAGACTCTGGTTCTTTCTCTGTAATACTGCACACATGCCCACATGCACACACAGATACACATTAGTTGCCCAGATTGGACTGCTGAAATTTTCTGTCTCTCTTGTATGTATACCATGTTCTCAATAAAAACATAAATTTTGGGAAGCAATAAAATGCAAATCTGTATGAGGAGGGAAAGAAAGAGCCTTTTGCCATCTTATACTTCAGAAAATCAAAACAACTGACACAAAGGTGCCCACTGGTGTATAGAGATTGTGAGTTCACCTTCTTTATCCTAACTTTCAGAGGACGCATTTTGTAGTGCACCTGTGTAACTACCCTTGCGTTACATAAGCAATTGTTTCTAATAGTAGCAGGTCTGATTCTTAGCCAGAGGCCACTTTCATGTGTAGGTTTTGAAGAGTGGTATGGAGAGTCTGTGGTCACTAAACATAGCTACTCCACACATGACTGAAAATAAGGCTCCACGTTCTCAAAAGTTTGAAATGGGGCCGGCGCCGCGGCTCACTAGGCTAATCCTTCGCCTGCGTGCCAGCACCCTGGGTTCTAGTCCCGGTCGGGGCGCCGGATTCTGTCCCGGTTGCCCCTCTTCCAGGCCAGCCCTCTGCTGTGGCCAGGGAGTGCAGTGGAGGATGGCCCAGGTGCTTGGGCCCTGCACCCCATGGGAGACCAGGAGAAGCACCTGGCTCCTGGCTCCTGCCATCGGATCAGCGCAGTGCGCCGGCCGCAGCGGCCATTGGAGGGTGAACCAACAGCAAAGGAAGACCTTTCTCTCTGTCTCTCTCTCTCACTGTCCACTCTGCCTGTCCAAAAAAAAAAAAAAAAAAAGTTTGAAATGATCTTCTAGGTTTGCTTGCCAATAGTGTACACATACGTAGGGTTGATTCATTCATTCTTTATGTAGTCACTGGTTGACTCAATAAAAGGTTTTGCCTGCTATTCATAGGTTCTTATAAAAGAATAACTTGAAGTAGAGTAGCAGTTTGATGTTATACACTCAACTACTTTGGCACAGGTTTGTGATTTCCATGTCTTTAATACTCCTTTTATCTCCTATCAGCAATAATGCTCCCCACTTTAAACCAGTAAATGAAGCCCTAGAAATCCCACAGCATTCCTTCTCAATTCAAATCACTGCCATTCTCACTGGAAGCAGACAGTTTGAAGAGCGGAGAACAGCAGCAAGGATAAGTTTCCAGGGCACTGTGCTCATTTCCTGAACCCACACAAATGAGAAATTTCAGTGTTCCGAGAGTGTTCAACGATCCCTAAGCAACTCTGCTTAGGCAGATGCCAGGATCACCACGTACGAATCACCCGAGATGATTTTAATACAGATTCTCAGAAGCTCAGTGGGTCTGGGTGTCATCCAAGAGCCTGTTTTATCTAGAGCTCTTCCGGGCAACTCTGATGCCCAGCCAAGTTTATGAATCTCTACTGTGCGCTGTTTGGTACAGTTTGCCATCTAGAAGATTACAGTGTTCTAAATTGCTTCAACATTTAACATATGTACATGCACATGGATGTAAGTTTTGTCATTGACTATGAGTGCAATATCAGCCAAGTAATTTAATATCTCTGCTTCAGGTTTTTTAATAATAGGTGTTCTTCAAGAGTAAAATGAGCACAATACACCCAAAATGCTATAATAGTTTCTGAGACTAGAAAATGTTAATTTTTTTACTTATCATCCACTTTTCAGTCATTACACATTAAAAATTAAAATTAAAAACTGTCTCCACTTACATGAGGAATCTTCAAAAGGTGTGTGAAAATGGAGTCATAATATGTTTGTTTCAGTGCAAAAATTTTCAAAATCCATACATAGCCTTTTTATAATACACATTTTCCATAAGCTTTCTGAAGATCGTTCAGATTAGAGAATGCCAGCCACATAAACTTAGAGCTCTACGGCAGGTGTTGTGGTGTAAGGTAACACCCTCATTTCATATCAGAGTTTGAGTCCCAGATACTCTGACTCCAATCCACAATCCTACTAATATGATCCTGGGGTGCAGTAAATGGTAGATCAAGCAGCTGGATTTCTGCCACTCACATAGGAGACTCGAATGGAATTCTGTGCTCTTCACTTCCACCTGGTCCTGGCCTAGCTGTTATAGACATCTAGAGAGTGAAACAACACATAGAAGAGCAACTGATCTCTCCTTTTCTCTCACTTTCTCTTTTAAATAGATAAAAGTAATTTTAATTTAATAAAGAATAAAGTGTGGGGCTGGTGCTGTGGCTGATGGCCCGAGTCCTTGGGCCCCTGAACCCACGTGGGAGACCCAGAGGAAGCTCCTGGCTCCTGGCTTTGGATCAGAGCAGCTCCAGGCATTGCGGCCAATTGGGGAGTGAACCAGTGGATGGAAGACCTTTCTTTCTCTCTCTCTTTCTCTGTCTCTTCCTCACCTTCTCCCTCTCCCTCTCCTTCTCTCTCTAACTCTGACTTCCAAATAAAAAAAAATCTTTTTAAATAAAGTGTCAACCATAGTTTCTCAACTTGAGGAACATACAGTAAAGAACATTCTCCTGTGCTGTCATAGTTAAGAGTGCAGTATGAAAAAGAGATATAAGGTAAATAATTAAAATTAATGTGTTTGGATCAAAGACCTAAACATATGAGCTGAAACTATAAAATTCTTTTAAGAAAATGGGAGAAGTGCTTCATGACATTGAATTTAGAATACTAAAATCACAAGCAACAAAAGAAAAAAATGAGTAATTGGATTATATCAACATTTTGTGCATCAAAGGCATTGTCAATAGAATGAAACGCAACTCATAGAAGAGAAACAGTTTCAATAGTTTCAAATCACGTATCTGATGAAAGATCACCCAGAATATATAAAGAACTCTAATTCAATGACAAGGTTTTAAAATGGGCTGAAGGATTGAGTAGACATTTCTCCTAAGACATACAGATAAACAATAAGCACAAGCAAAGACCTTCCACATAGCCACCATTGAGGGTGAGGCAAATCAAAGCCAAAATGGCTGTCACTGCACATCCATTGAGATGGCTATTAGTGAAAACACAGAAAACAATGAATGTTGATTCAATGTGTGTCAAGTACTTTCCTCACGTCCATTCATTGTAATATGTATATTTTCTATAATTAACTGTCAAAATTATAATATATATCATTTAAAAAGACTATTGGGGAGTATCTTATGTTTAGAGATCAGTTGATTTTCAAACTCAATTTCCTCAACACCAATGACAGATAACAGCACAATACCTTTGAAATTAGGTCTACACACTGTTGATTATGCTTACTTCCACCAAGAGCTTGCCTTGCCCATTGTTTACCGGAATCTGGATCTTAATAGATGACTATATAGATCATTGAAAATTCAACAGGAATAAGTGTCTACAGACAGAAAAATTAAGATGATAATCAATGGGAATAGAGTTTTAACTTGATTTGGCCTATTCTTGATGGATGTTTTTGGTCATCACGAAAAAAGGGAAGAGTGTAAATACAACAAGATAACCTTTAATAACCATAAAGATGATTATCAAGGAACACACAAAAAAGAAAAAAAATAATAGAAAGTAACACATGTGAGAAGGCTGGTGCTGCAGCTCAATAGGCTAATCCTCCGCCTGCAGCACTGGCACACCAGGTTCTAGTCCCAGTCGGGGCACCAGATTCTGTCCCGGTTGCTCCTCTTCCAGGCCAGCTCTCTGCTGTGTCCTGGGAGTGCAGTGGAGGATGGCCTGGGTCCTTGGGCCCTGCACCCACATGGGAGACCAGGAGAAGCACCTGGCTCCTGCCTTCAGATCAGCGCGGTGCGCCGGTTGCAGTGCGCTGGCCGCAGCGGCCATTGAGGGGTGAACCAACGGCAAAGGAAGACCTTTCTCTCTGTCTCTCTCTCTCACTGTCCACTCTGCCTGTCCTAAAAACAAAACAAAAACAAGAACAAAAAAATGAAAGTAACACATGTTAGCTTCAAGTATGATGATTAATTTTATGTGGCAATTTGACTGGACCGTGATACCCAAATATTTGTTCAACATTCTTCTAGATATTTCTGGGAAAGGATTTTTAGGTAACATTGGCAAGTTTTTAAATTAGAAGACTTTGAGAAAAGTACATTACTCTCCAAATTATGGGTGAGCCTCACAAAATTAAGTGAAGACCTTAATAAAGTAAGACTCATCTCCCTAGAAGCAGAAGGGATTGATGAGCAGACTGTCTTTGAGTTCAAACTGTAGCAATAATTCCTCCACACTCTGTGTGTGTGTATTTATGTGTGTGTGTGTGTGTGTGTGTCCTTGAAGTCCTGTCTCTTTAAAGAACTCCAGCTATTACCATGAGAGTACAGAGAAACTGCGACTCTTGTGGTGTTGTAAAATGATAGCAACTCCTCAAAAAGTTAAATATAAAATTACCTTATTATCCAGCAATTACATTTCTGTTTAAATACTCCCGAAAAAGTGAAATCAGGTACTGAAATAGATATTTGTACACCTGTGGTTATAGCCATGTTATTTACATTAACCAAGAAGTAGAATCAATCCAAGTACCTAACAACAGATGGATGGATAAATAAAATGTGTTCCATACATGCAATAGAACATTACTCAGCCTAAAAAAGGATCCTTTTTACGATATGGATGAACATTAAAGACAATGTTCTAGATTAAATCACTCATTCATTAATGAGGAAAATACTGCCTGATTCCACTTATTTGAGTCACCTTGAATGGAACGGTGTTTGCCAGGAACTAGGGGAAGGGAGCAATGAGGTTATTGGCAAATAGAGAGTTTTTTTTTTTCAAGTTTGGAAGAACAAAGTAGTTCTGGAGATGGATAGTGGTGACAGTTATACAGCCATATGAATGTGCTTAATACCACTTAATTGTATACTTAAAAATGGTTAAGGCAGTAAGTTTTCTGCATGTGTATTTTATCATAATAAAATATGAGGAAAAGTGCTTGTGTACCTTTATAAAAACAGAACCATATATTTTGAGAATGAATAAAGTGAGAAAAAAGATGCTATTAAAACGAAAAGACAAATAATTGCTTAATGGGTATATAATTTCAATGTTTCAGGATGAAAAGTGTTTTGGAGATTGGCTGCACAATGACATGAATATTTATAGCAAACCACTGAACCCTACACTTAAAGTGGTATATTTTATATGTTATATATATTCTGCCATGATAAAATGATGTTAAATACCTATACATGTATCTGTGTATGTAGAATTATATTTGAATTAATTATAAGGAACTCTGGGTGCATAGAAGGAAGGAACACAACCCTGCCAGAGAAGACACAAGGACATGATAATCTCTTGCTTACAGAGCACGTAAGTTATCACTGAATGGTTGAGACAAGTGCCGTGAAAGAGGAGAGGAAGACGCTCCATTCACAGGACTGAGAGGCATGGGAGACCCTTAGGTACTCAAATATTCAAGCATTTCAAAAACGTAGATCTTGAGTTATAAGGATGCTCAAAAGTGGGTTAACAAGAATGTTATGCTTCTATAATTTTCAAACCTGAGCAATCATTTAAATTATCTTGGCAATAGTTTTAAAACACTGTATCAACCCTTGAGAGTTTCATAACTAGCTGCACTTGACAAATACTGAAATAGGACATCTGATAGATAAAATATGATAGGTGGGCTGGAGGAGGGAAAGGAATTAATCGTTATCATTAGCTTTATTCACCAGATGATTCATTGCATAATGATGAAGCTAACATGAGGAAAATTTTACATTTTTTGTTTTCAATTCAACAATCATTTATACAATGACTACCCTGTGCTGAGCACTCCATGAAGCAAACAAACTTCCAGTATGAAAACATGAATTCTGTTTTACAGTGTTAAATATTTTAGGGTATTCACACAGGGATTTCTAAGTAAGAGAGAGACTAAAACAAAAGCAAAGAACAAAAGCTATTTGAGTAATGACTGGTGGCAAGCCTGGTATGAGCATTGCCGGCGCAGGCACCCAGCACTCAGATTTTCCAATTCTTTGATATAACTAATGCAAACCAGGACTACCCTGCGGATAGGGATTTGGGGTTCACTCACTTATAAATTATTTACAGTAAACTTTAAGGGCCTTGCAGAAGAGGAGTTCAAAGAAAGCTGAGGAAAAGTCTTAAGGGAGGAGAATCTAGGAAGCCAGTGCTTTAGGATAAGTTTGATTATTCCTTAGGTGTGGCAAGGCTGGCAGATCAAGAGATGACTGCCATTGAACAGATAGCTCATTAGACTCACAGATCCCAAGGAAAGGAGGCACTCCATGCGTGGGGTTGGAGGGAGCGCACACAGTGGAGCCCCAGAATCCGGCAGGAGGCCAAGGGAGCGGAGCAGCTGTGGGCAAGAGTCTTGTTATAGCTGCTGAGGGAAGGAGCAGACAATGCAGGCAAGGGAGCTCACAACCGCCTGCTCAGAATAGTTTCAGGGGCGGCTCTGGTGCATGGGGTCCACCTTACCTCTCTGCTACCCGAGCTGGGGTGACTGAGACAGGTGGATAGTTGTCCAGAGTGCAAGGGTCCACTAAAGGAAATGTTTGACCTCTCTTTTTTTTCTTTTTCTTTTTTCTTTTTTTTTTTTTTTTTGGACAGGCAGAGTTAGTGAGAGAGAGACAGAGACAGAGAGAAAGGTCTTCCTTCCGTTGGTTCACTCCCCAAATGGCTGCTACAGCCGGCACTGTGCCAATCTGAAGTCAGGAGCCAGGTGCTTCCTCCTGGTCTCCCACGTGGGTGCAGGGCCCAAGCACTTGGGCCATCCTCCACTGCCCTCCCGGGCCACAGCAGAGAGCTGGACTAGAAGAGGAGCAGCCGAGACAGAATCCGGCGCCCCAACCGGGACTAGAATCCGGGGTGCTGGCACGCAGGCGGAGGATTAGCCTAGTGAGCCGCAGCGCTGGCCCTTTATTTTTTTCTTAACAGCATAAAGTCAACATAAAATCTACAGTCTTAGCAACATGTTAAGTATATAACGGTCTTACTAACTCTAGGTACTGTGCTATATTGTAGGTCTGCAGGGTTGTTCATATTGCATGACAAAGCTTTATATCCCTTGAGAAATACCTCCCAATTCTTACTTCACCCAATCCCTAGCAACCTCATTTCTACTCTGCTTCTACTAGTTTTCAAAGCAAGCATTTCACCATACCTGAGTTTTCTAGAATAATCATTCACTGCCCTCACTGTTTGGTCCCTATCCTTGCATTCTTATTTTAGCGATTCTTTTAAACTACGGCACTGTACATCATCTCAAACGATATTTTTAAATTAAGTAAAGTAGAATTGGTGAATGTATAATGAACTAAGAGCAACCAAAAGGGAGGTGGTTGGAGTATGAGCTCTGGTTTGTTTGGTTTCACATTGGAAAGGCTCACTAGCTGTCCACTATCTCTAGAAACTGTCTAACACTTGAAGAATCAGCAGGGTCCCAAATGTCAAACACCAGAATTCAGAAAATAAAAGACATGGTCAATGCAGTCACATACCAAGGAAACAACTAAAAACAAGTATGGGTAGGAAGAGGGGGTCCCTGGTGCCATACTCTTATATTCTAAAAAAAAAAAAAAAAAAAAAAAAGAAGTTTTAGGAATTACAGATGGATTACTAAGTACTTTCTGCCAAGAGACGGGGCCAAACAGAAACTGCAATTAATTTAGTTGAGGCTTGAAGTTTAGAAAGGAGAGGGAACAATACAAACTGTCCTCTGGTCAAAGCTGGATCATCTAGGGCTGCGGGGGGTGGGGGGTCGGGGGTCAGCTTACCCTTTTCTTCAAAGCTGGATCATAAGGGAAAGTCGACGCTAGGGCTACTGGGGTGGGGGGTCAGGGGTCAGCTTGCCCTTTTCTTCAAAGTAGAGACTTGGATGTGGCTACAGACTGTGAAGAGAAGCCGTTGTAAGGGCAGACCGGAAGACAGGATGGCGTGGACCCTGGGCAGCAATGTTCTAAGAAGAGCATCCTAGGTGCTGGGGTAGAACTCCAGATTCACAGCTGACCCGAGGACTCGCCTTTGTCTTCTCCATCTCAGTGGCAGCCCCATCTCTTCTGTCGAGGGTCCTTCAAAGCACATGTGGACCCCGACCCCTTCTCAGCACCAGGTCGTTGGTCCTCCTGCTCCCACCTTCTCTAGATTCTTTCCTCAGCCTGTAACCCAGAGTAATGCTTTTGGAAAAGGAAACTCGGAGATGGATGATTAGCCAGATAGGGCACGCACATGCTCATCAGGGTCCCTTGGTTCGATTCCTGGCTCTGGTCCCTGAGTCCAGTTCCCTGCATATCCTAGAAGACAGCGCTGATGGCTGAATAGGGTCCCTACCACACAAGTGGAAGACCAGGATTGAGTTCGTCACTCCCGGCTTCAGAATGCAATTTGGGTGGCCGGTGCCACGGCTCACTTGGTTAATCCTCCGCCTGCAGCACCAGCATCCCATATAGGTGCCAGGTTCTAGTCCTGGTTGCTCCTCTTCCAGGCTAGCTCTCTGCTGTGGCCCGGGAGGGCAGTGGAGGATGGCCCAAGTACTTGGGCCCCTGCACCCACATGGGAGACCAGGAGGAAGCACCTGGGTCCTGACTTCGGATTGGCACAGCGCTGGCCGTAGCGGCCATTTGGGGAGTGAACCAACAAAAGGAAGACCTTTCTCTGTCTCTCTCTCTCTCTTACTGTTTAACTCTGTCAAATAAATTAAAAAAAAAAAAAAAAGAATTCAATTTGGAAGTTAACCAGTGGGTGGAAAGTGTGTTTGTCTTTCATCTGTGTGCCTATTTGTCTGTGTCTCTTTGCCTCTCAAATAAACAAAAATTAAAAAAAAAAAATACATCACTTCTCTGTTCGGTATCCCCATGTGAGGGAAATCCATGCAATGACCTCTCCAATTCAGCTTCCCCCAGTCTTGCCCCGCTTCCTTTTCTTCAGTCCTATTTCATTCCTCAAACTTCGCAAGTGAACTCCCCGGCTAGGAGCCTGCCGCTCCCTCCCTGCCAGGCCCTTATCGTACACAGCAATCACTGGTGCGGGGTGCCTGTCTTAGTCTTCATACTATCTTGCTCACCCTTCCTACTTACACTGCCCTACTCTTTTTTTCTTTTCTTCAAACATGGTTTATCTCCCAAGTGGGTAATTTACTTCATTATTAAAGTACTGCTCATCTGTAGCCTCTACACAGTGGTGTGTAGGCTCCGATAGGGAACTTCATTGATTCACAAATCCCAAGTGTCTAGAATACCGGGTGACACACAGTTGAGTTGAGTAAAACTTTTTTTGGTGAATGATTTACGAAATTTGAAGTAATGAAATGGTAACAACAGGCATGAAGCTGTTTTCATATGAAAAATAAACAGCCCAAGGCAGGTATGAGTGTAGAAACAGGTTTTTTTTTCCAGAACAGTTCATTCTAGATATGGAAGAAATTGCAGCTAGGGATTCTAGCTCTGAGAAAATCATGAAGGATTCTTTTTTAAAAGATTTATTTATTTTTATGTATTTGAAAGGCAAAGCTAGAGAAGAGGAGAGATGGGGGAGGGAGAGGGACTGAGGGAGGGAAGGAGCGAGGGAGTGAGGGAGGGAGGGAGGGACAGAGATATCTTCCATTCACTAGTTCACTCCCCAAATAATGGCTGCAAAAGCCAGGGCTGGTCCAGGTTGAAGCCAGGAGCTTGGATCTTCTTTTGGGTCACCCGCATGGCTGCAGGGGCCCAAACACTTGGGCCATCTTCTGCTGCTTTCCCAGGCACATTAGCAGGGAGCCAGGTCTGGAACCAGCACCCATATGAATCACAGGCAGAGGCTGAACCTTCTATGCCACAACACCAGCCCCATGAAGGATTCTTTATAGAGCAAACAAAATGGCAGTCAAGTCCCAGCAGAATGAAGCAAAGTATTCTCTGTCTGGTTTGCCTAGTGCCTCATTTGGGTTTTTACATACACAGGCACACATACAGAGAGAGAGAGAGAGAGAGAGAAACAGAGGGAGGGAGAGAAAGTGAGAGAGAGGGAGGGAGGGAGGGAAGGAGGGAGGGAGGGAGGGAGGGAGGGCATTGAATTGCTTGTCTACATGGATTTCTTATGAGTCAAGAAGGATTTTTTTTTTTGCCGTATTTCATTTTATTTGCAAGGAATCTGAAATAACTTTTATCATTTTAAAGGTAAATTAGCACAAAGACAGTTTTTGAAGACAGGAAACAAAAGGAAATCAGGAAATCTTGGCTATAAAGTAACTTCTACATTAATCATACATCTGCTGTTCTTTCCTGTATGAATGACCAGACGATCTGCATGAGAACAATAGTGATTCCAGCTGGACTAAAAATTCAGAGTGATCCAGACCAAAAAAAAAAAATAAAAATCTGATTGTGCTACAAAGTGAATTACACATTACAAAACAATTGCTTTCACACTATCCAGGGCAACATGATACCATTTCAAGTCTGTGCGATTCAGTACTTTTGTAGTCCTTAACAATAAAAACTGCACATTAGTAAGGTTAAATCAAGTCTGCCTCACTGTGGTATTAAAAAGTAGGGGAAATGCAGTGCATGGAATTTTCCTACATGGGCTTCTTAAGTAGCTTGCTTTCTATCTTAAATACTACAAAACAAAAAATGATCCTAATGAATATCTCAAGTCATTCCCAAGACATAGTTTAAAGAAAAGGAAACTTGGTCGGCGCCGCGGCTCACTAGGCTAATCCTCCACCTAGTGGCACCTGCACACCGGGTTCTAGTTCTGGTTGGGATGCCGGATTCTGTCCTGGTTGCCCCTCTTCCAGGCCAGCTCTCTGCTGTGGCCAGGGAGTGCAGTGGAGGATGGCCCAAGTGCTTGGGCCCTGCACCCCATGGGAGACCAGGAGAAGCACCTGGCTCCTGTCATCGGATCAGCGCGGTGCGCCGCACTGGCCTCAGCGGCCATTGGAGGGTGAACCAACGGCAAAGGGAAGACCTTTCTCTCTGTCTCTCTCTCTCTCTCTCACTGTCCACTCTGCCTGTTAAAAAAAAAAAAAAAAAAAAAAAAGGAAACTGACAATCATGAGACAAAACGTGGCCAACTCTTTCTTGAGGTACCCATATCTAGCAATACATTTGAACATTCGCTCATCAGGAAATGGGAAAAACCAAGACCATTATTTTTCTTAGAAGTAATTTTTAGTCAAGTATTCACAGTAGGAATTATCACCATCATGTACTCTTATGCCCTATTATGTACAAGGCAACTTAAGATTTCTCATTGCATTAGGCTAAAAGACCATTAACTAGGATCATAAGAATCAGTATTTTTAGTAAAAATGTAATAAACTCTCATATTTCTCTCAAAGTTTTTAGTTGAGCCTGAAATCATTTCTAACATAGACTATTTAATTTGTATTTCCCTAAGGACAAATTACATTGAGACTCTTTTAACATATTTATTTGCTATCGGGATGAATTCTTTGATATCTCTAGAAATCTGTTGCCCATTTTTTAGTGGTTAGTTCATCCTACTGTAAGAGTTCTTTCCATATCTAGGATACAAATCCTTTATGACATAATTTGCAAATATTTTCCAGTAGTCTGTGGCTTGTCTTTTCATTGTCTTAACAGTGTGCCTCACAAAGTGAAAGTGTTTAACATCAACAAGGTCCAGCTTGCCGATTTCTCTCTTCATGGATCATGTCTTTTTGGTGTATGGGAAAACTCTTTATCAAACCAAGGTCCTGTAAAGTGTCTCCATATTTTCTTCCAGAAATGTTATATTTGCTGCTTTACATATGGGTTTATGATCGTATCTGAAACATGTGTAAGTCTGTATCTAGCTTCATATTTTCCCATGTGGAAGTCCAATTGCTGCAGCCTCATTCGTGGAGAAGATAAATGTTTCTCCTTGGAGTTTCTCCACGCAGCATTGTAAATTCACTTGTCTGTATGCGTATGGATCTATTTCTGGATTCCTTATATTGTTCGGTTGTTCAGTGTATCTATTGTTTTACCAATACCAGAATATTTGGTTAGTGTAGCTCTATAGTAAGTTTTAAAATTTTGGTTGGTGTTATTCCTCTAGGTTTTTCCATTTTCACTCTCAGTTTCTTGGCATCTGTTCTAGTTTGTTTTTTTAGGATTTATTCACTTATTTGAAAGGCAGAGTACAGAGGGAATGGGGGGGGTGGAGAAGAAAGAGAGTGAGAGAGAGAGAGCCAGAGAAAGATATCTTCCATTCGCTGGTCCCCTCCCCAAATGGCTGCAATGACCAGGGCTGGGCCAGGCCGAAGCCAGGAGCCAGGCACTTCATCAAGATCTCCCGCATGAGTTCAAGGGCCCAAGCATTTGGGCCATCTACCACTGCTCTCCCAGGCACATTAGCAGGGAGCCAGATCAGAAAAGGAGCAGTCTTTTTTAACATGCAGAAATATATTTAAGAGCTTTTGTTTTATGGTCTTAGAAAGGAATTTTTCATAGTCTTGTCATACATATTTTTAAAGAAACCTAATTTTGAGTTGTTCCACAACTAACTTATGCAAAACAGAAATAAATATATCTAGTAAAGAATACATCATGTGGAAAATAGGCAAAGTTCCCTTTAACATATGATGGAGTTTTCCCATTGTAACTTCTGGTACCAAGTGTCCAATTTTTCTGTATAGAACTCATAACTTTTCATTTATAAATCTCAGTTAAGTTTTACTTTAACCTTGACCAACAAGGATATAAATAAAAATACCAGATTAAAAAATCTTCATGATTTGAACACAGATTCCATTACTGTACCATCTATTTGTCTTACCTCACAAAAAAAAAAAAACTTAAAAATTACATTGATAAAATATCACTTATCCGCTGTTACGGTATTTTAAGTGATTAGGCAAATAATCCCATAGTCTTTTCTGTATTGTTTCTCATCAGGACAGAGAGAATTTCAATGCCTGTTGATAGCTATGTTTTGGCTCTTTAGGTCAAAATAAGCATCCAGACCAAGGATTGGAAGTATGAAATTTTAGGAGTTTAAATTATGGTATCTTTTTACTTCTATTACCTAATATTCTGACATGTAAATTCATCTTTTATGTCAACTCAACAGTGCCTTCTGGAAGAATTTTTCACCTTAGTTTTCTAAGCTTAGTATTTTTAAAAATATTTGTCATATTGACTGGATATAGTTTTGTATGCTATTGCCTTGGTGGCAATTATATATGAATACAAATGGCGGATGCAATTGTGGTGCAACAGGTTAAGCCCCTGTCTTGATGCAGTCATATCCCACATGAGCACTGTTTGAAGTCCAGCTGCTCCACTTTCAATCCAGCTCACTGCTCGTGTGCCCAGGAGGACAGTGGAAGATGATCCAAGTGCTTGGTCCTTGCAATCCATGTGAGAAACCCATATGAAATCTCAGGCTTCTGGCTTCCATGCATTTTGATGAGTGAGCCAGGAGACAGAATCTCTCTCTCTGCCTCTCCCACTCTCTCTGTAATCCTGCCTTTAAAATATATAGGCAAATTTTTTTTAAAAAAGTATTTGAGGACCAAGTTTTAATTGCCATAGATTTGTGAGTATATCTTTATCTTTCCCATCTACTTCCCGTTTTTAGACAGCTTCCTGCAACAAAGATGTTTCTATATGCTCCATGCTCATATAGTATTTTTACAGTGTATAAATATTGTGGATTGCACAATTTCATTTCCTTTTTCTCACAATGTCTATGGAGGTAAGGGAAAGAAAGCAAGGCAAGTGGGTTAACACTTAGTAGCAAAGGTACCTTCACCACCACCAAGACCCTTATGTCCTGCTATACTGTTGCCCTAACTGAATAAAACATACAAATAAAAATTTTCAGGATGTTTTAAAAAAGATGATTATTATAGTTCTAGCACTGCAGGCAGTGGCTAAATTCACTGTGTCATCATGCCAGCCCCTCATCTGAACTTTTAACAGCTGTCTTTTGGGGGGTAAAGAAGCCTCCAGTGAGAGAATTTGCAATATCCTGGACAGTAAACACTGATTTCAAATGATCAACTTGATATTCACTGAATACTGAGTTGAGGAGAGGTGTGCTGCTCTGCAAAGCTTTTTCCAGGCTTGCACTAATTCACCTTCAGAGAGATGACACCACACACACACACACACACACACACACACACGGGGGGGGGGGGAGAGAGAGAGAGAGAGAGAGAGAGAGGCAAAAAGAGACCTTGCCAAAATCCCACTAGGGAGTGTATGATGCATAATAAGAGAGTTGTGGAAAACCACTTAAGTATTTCATAAAGACAATGCATGAATTATTTGTGTGACTTTCTAACTTGGAAACAGAAGAAGAGTAACTACTCTGCTTAAATTACTTTTTCTCTCCTGATTTCGCGCATGTTGCTGACTTGCCACAACTTAGGGGTTTTTCTTTTCACTTGGGCAATCTTTTCACTTTGAAATTGCTTTTCCCCATGAAGTAGCTTTTCTTATTTTTATTCCCATTTAACCATAGAGAGTTATAAATTGGCACTTTGCTGTTTGTCAATAGAGCTGTATAAACCAGTCCATGGCTAGGAAAGATATAGGGTGGAGGCCTGAGATTGATTTTAGTCAGTATTTAGTTAGAATGATCACAGAGAACATTGCTTGACAAAAAGCCCATTTAGAAACCTGTAAAAAAAGGAAGATGTCAAGTCTTTTCTACCTAAAAGTAGCTGCCAATTTTCAGAGTATCAGCATTGTAACGGTATGGTTTTCTTACGTTGTGCAGCAGAAGAGGAACCATAATATTTATCCTGTCTAACATGACCCATTTTGATCCACCTGCTTCCCTCCCTAAATCTCGTCCAGAAAGTCTCTGTAGAATTTACTGTTACCTTGGATTCACATTGAATTCTATATAAGAACATTTTCTTTCTACACGTCTGCTCAGTGCACATGAACTTTAATATTTGGCCAATTTTGTATTAGACATTCTAAACATTTTTAGTGGATACTCTTAAATGTGGGGGGTTATTTGAGTTATTTTTCATGGCTTCCATGATTGCTGCAATTTAAATAAATACTTATCCAACTCAATTTCACAAAAGAAGGAAAACAAATTATTTTTTCATATTGTGATCTGTTCTGGCTTGAAAAACATGCAGTATATTTTTTTAAATTTGGTGTCTGCCACTATACATTATCAGAGATGAATGCCTGTGCATGACCAAGTCTTCGTATCCTATTTGGTATGCTGATAATTCAGGACGCCGGCTTCATCATCACTTTAACTTTTCTAGGCTGCAGATCAATGGGAACTTGAAATTAACTGCAGGTAGCTATTCAAAAAGAATATTGCTGTAGATGTAAAAATGCACATGCGGTTATGAAAAAGAAAAGTCAATTTCACTGAATTATATCATGCATGTGTCTCTTAAAATTGCTTTATCAATATATGATATGTGGCAGAAATAAGTAAAATAAACAAGCAGCATTCTCCTTCCCTCTATTTTCTGTCATTTCACATTAGTTTTAATGAAAATACTTTGATTCAGTACATCCTGCGGAGAATAGGGAAAATATTTCCCTGTAGGTTTTGCTGTTCAATGGTTATTAAAGAGAGAGTGGATAAGATGCATTTCTTTCTAAGACATTGATTTCACTTTTATTATACTTGAGTAACTTGGATGTATAGAGAAGTGTTTTCATCCATGCAGTTCCAGGAGTGGGGAAGCTTGGTGAAGATTTAAGTATTTATTGAGAGAGACTAAAGGACTTTTCCTAGCTTGTTAAGAAAAAAAAAGTATCAGTAAAACAAAATGTTGTTTATTTCTGAAATGCCAGTGAACATAGAAAATGTGTTGTATAGGACAGTATTTTAATCTTTTAAGAAGTTTTTGATATTTCATATACAAGTTCAGCTTGTTACTTGATCACTTTATGTTTTATGTAAAAATTGTAAAGCCAACAAACTAATTTAAATGGCAAATAAATTTAACATTAGGACAAAAATAAGTAATATTAAATGGATGTAGGAAGAAAATGCAAGAACTATCACAATGGAGTGGAGTGAGGAGAGAAAAGCATTTGATTTGAATACAAGAAAGAGGCTAAGACTCCATTTCTTGCACCCACTCAGTAGATAATCTGAACCACACTTTTCAAAGCCCATAAACTGAATTTGTTAACTTCTTTTTTTTTTTAAATTTATTGAAAGGTAGAGTTACAGAGAGACGGGGGCAGAGAGAGAAAGGTCTCCCATCCTATGGTTCACTCCCCAGATGGCCACAACGGCCAGAGATGCACCCATCCAAAGTCAGGAGCCAGGAGCTTCCTCCAGGTCTCCCACAGAGGTGCAGGGGGCCAAGGCCTTGGGCCATCTTCTACTGCTTTCCCAGGCCATAGCATAGAGCTGGATTGGAACTGGAGCAGCCAGGACTCGAACTGGTGCCCATATGGGATGCTGGTGCTGCAGGCAGCAGCTTTACCTGTTATGCAACAGCACCTGCTCCAAATTTGTTAACTTCTATATGCTTATAATTGGCAATGGTAATGATTATATGATTTGTGAAAAACAACAGATGACTAGTAAACTAAGATTATTAATTATTTTTATCTCTTAACAAAGAAAAGCCTTTATAATGATCAAGAGGAAGGGTTGGAATTAAGCAATCTTCAGAACAAACAAAATAACCAGCAATATTTTATAGACAGACATTTGAGGTTTGCAGACATACTGGAGAGTTCATGGGGAATGTGTGATTTGAAAACACTATGCCAAGACTCCAAAATGGTTTGAACCAAAATAAACAGGCATTTCTTAATATTTATTAATTCATTATTTGTTTATTTATTTGTAAAGGAGAGAAAGAGAGCCTCCACCCACTAGTTGTCTCCCCAGATGCCCACAGTGGCCAGGGGTGAGGTTAGGCCCAAGCCCAGGAGCCAAGAACTCCATCTGGGCCGCCCACGTGGGTGTCAGGGATTCAACTCCCTCAGCCATCAGTGTAGCCTCCAGTTGTGCTAGCCGAAAGCTGCATCGGAAGCAGGGTAGCCTGGACTCAAATCAAGCAAGCTGGATATAAGATGCAGGTATCTCAAGCAGTGACTAACTCACCATGCCACATCACTGTCTCCTAAACCCATATTTTAGTTCCATTTTCCATGAGGTTTTTGAAGTACCCTCATGTTTATTGACCTCAAAGTTCAAGTCTACATAAACAAATTTAGAGGCTAGCAAATATAAATAGATAGCAAAATGTCAGTCAAATCCTTTGTGAAATTAAATGGGTTCGTGGGATGCTCTTGGTCCACTCTTTGAACCAAGAAAACTTCCTGTAACCATATTGCTTCTTGTTACTCATATGAATTGAAGTACTTGACATACTGGACAAATGTTAGATTCTAGGACATTATTTACTTCTCAAAGTAGTATCTATGCATTAAAGAGGTGGTGTCTCTGCTTGTTCATTCAGCCAGATATTGACAAGCTTCCAAGAACAGGATCTGAAATCATGCAGGGGTCATTGCTGCTTAGATAAGCCTTGCTAGAATTTTGATAGGAGGGCACCAGCAAATACCCATTTAGTATCAAAGCAGCACCTGATTCCTCATTTGTCATAAGCTCACTTAACAAACCTGCAGAAGTGGGAATATTGGCACTGCTGGCTTTAGGCATTCTTCAGCCACATAACTAGTACCCTCTTTTACAGCAAAATTCTTCCCTTTCCTAGTTCAGGCACTAAACACAAGTTTCAGCAAAAGCAGCTTGTTCATTAACTCACACATGGCTCAAGACTGACTTACATCAAAGGATCATCAGGGACTAGATTTTAGGCAACTTTCCAAGAGTGTGGAGTAGTTTAAATTCCTCATTTCATTGTCTCCTACAATTTTATATTGAAAGTAGATGCAGATTGGATTGCTAAACCTGACACCTCATCAAGATAAAGGCAAGTGTGATAGTGAGTGGTAGAATAATGACCTAGCTATTCAGATTCTGTTGACAACTTGTTAGCATCTCATCTCAAAAATCTAAAGCCCTGATGGTTTTAATATTTTGGATAGCCTAGTAATGATCACTTGTGGTTAGTCTTACATGGGAAACAAAAACGTGTGAGTAAAATGCATCTCTTCTATTCATTTTACATGCAAGAAAATGCAAAAGGGATAGAATCACATATGGCGTGGGCACATATGGTAGATGGTTACTGCTTTGATTCTCCCTCCTGTGAAAACATATGCAACTGATTGACACAACAGAGTGTACACAAGGGGTGGCCAAGTGGAAAAGAGAAATTGTTCATATGTACACGGCATTATGCATTAGCAGCTACATGGTAGTGATGTTGGCTCCCAGGGTCATATTAAGGTGCATACAATCCCAAATGTCAGTCTGCCAGAGGTCAAGAGAGACATAAAGCAAAACAGCTAGTCTTGTTTCAGCAGAAAAGACTGGAGATAGAAACTGAAAATAGTCTGTGCATCACTGCACATTGTATACAAGTTTTTGAATTATTAGCATACTGTTTCATTCTTTTTCATGGCTTATTGTATCACTAAAATTGCTTTAACTTAAAAATAATCTATGATCTAGTAAAGCAAAAGTGGTCTTAAACTGTCTGAAAACTTCATAGAGGAAAATGAACACTTTGTTAGATCTTCATATCTCGGTTTTGGTCAAGTGTGTTTTTCTCTTTTTGGTATTTATGGAACTCTTTATTTAGTGTAAAGTTAATCTTATGATTATAAGTAACCTGAAAATATATCACTGAAAAAATTAAGAGAGGAAGCATGGGCGGGAGGGGAGGGTAGAACAGGAAGCATCCCTATGTTCCTAAATCTGTACATATGAAATACATGAAATTTGCTTACCTTAAATAAAATTTAAAAAACATATTATGTACCATTGCTAATATACTGCCAAGTAAACTTTTTCAGTAAAGAAGATTAAAATAGCACATAGATGCTATATATATATAATCTATTGATATAAAATATTTATGATTCAATGGCAATCAAAACTAAAAATTAATTTTTCCTCTATCTTCAGTTTTTTAAAAGGTTTTTGGAAGTGTGATAACAATTTCCATTTTTCTTTACAAAGCTAGTCAAATGAGATGGGCATATAGCTTGGTGGCTAAGATACCCATGTTACACATTGGAATACCTGGGTTCATTTCCAGCGTTAGCTCCTAATACCAACTTCCTACCAATAGGGGCACCTTCCTGCCCTAGGAGGCAGCAGGTGATACCTCAAGTATGGGTTCCTGCCATCCAGGTAAAGGCCTGAAATGAGTTCCCAGCTTCCAAATTCAGCCATTGCAGGCATTTGGGGACTGAACCAGCAGATGAGGCAAGCTCACATTTCTCTCTCTCTCTGTCTTTCTCTCTCTCTCTCTCTCCTGCTTCCTTTGCCTCTCAGATAAAAAGAAAAGCTAGTCAAGCAATGAAATCAACATGTATCTATTGGCAATTTTTAAAAATTTTTCTCAAATAGGTAAAATACAAGGAATGAAAAAGTCATTTTACCATTTTTCAATCTATCCCTTACTCTAAGTGTGACAACCATTCATTTCTACTCCTATACCTCAACTTCATCCATGTTCATATTACCTTTATTATTAGTAAAGTCAATAATTACTCAAGGAGTCAACACATCCTATATTGCAACATAGAAAGATATCTTTATGAATATGCTACATTCAGGATAGCTTATCTGCAGAATATATTCTTACACAAACATAAACATGTGAAACATAAATGTGAAGTGAGCCCCAAAATATATACATTCAGCCTTCCCCTCTCCAGGAAACTGTTAGTTGGAAAACTACTGTTTTCTGAAAGAGAGAGAAAGGGGGAGAGAGAGAGGGAGAGAGAGAGAGAGAAACATTTCCTTGTCTGCTCTCTAGCATCCAAAAACACAGTGCTTGCTGTGCATCAGAGAGTGATAAGCACAGCAAATAACTTGCTAAAGACCTGTTAAAACTGCTCAAGTGCTATCTTTATCATTGCATTTAAAATGTAGTGAACAATGGAAGCCGCTTGCTTCTTTTGTTGACTCCGAGGAGACCTTAGAATGGAGAACAGGAAGAAAATGTGAGCTTGGTCAGTCTTCTGTCTAATACGGGTTTTACAACCTTCACAATACAGGAGTAGAATGCAAGTGCCATATTATTAATTACTCAGGGATGCGTTTGTCTATGGCTACCCCAAAAATGATTTTTTAAATCATGTTGAAAACAATTACGCAGGGACAAATGGTTTTAGAGTAAAATACTATGTTGGCTAAAATGAAATAGTAGGAATCTCGTTTTCTTTCCTCAATAAATGGTTTTCTCAAGGAAAATAGGAGAAGGGGTAGGTGTCAGGGGGTAGTAGGTTAAGCCCCAGCCTAGGACACCTACATCCCATATCACAGTGCTGCTCTGAGATTCAGCTACTCCACTTCTGATCCAGCTTCCTGCTTGTACACCTGGGAGGCAGCCAATAATGGTCTCAGTACTTGGGATCCTGCCACCCACGTAGGGCATCTGGATGGAGTTCCTGGCTCCTGGCTTAGGCCTGGCCCACCAGTAGCTGTGACCATTTGGGGAGTGAACCAGCAGATGCAAGATCTCTCCTCATGTTACTCCTTCTTTGTCACTGTTTCAGAGAAAAATAAAATAAATCTTAGAAAAAAGAAAATTTGAGAAGTCTGTTAAAAATTGTATGTTACTAAATTGTTCTGGTAATTAAACAAAAAAGAAAGGTACGAGCTATTATTATTACTATTGGCCTGGGTGACTTTTTCTGTATGTGACAAAAAAATTGAAAAACAATTTTTTCCCCTGCCTTCATGCCATGTGTAAGAAACATTTAGAGGAGTGGACATGATGCACATCCATAGTACAAATGGAAATACTATATCCACACGCCTGTGAGTTAACAAAGTATACTTAACAGTTTACCCATTCAATTTTGGCTACAGTCAGACTTCTCAAAATATATATGAGGAGCGTGTATAATGACTGCTAACACGGCTGATGCAACAGTTTGCTCAGAATCAATGAAAGGACTGAATGGGTTGTGTGCACTTAGCTCCCATTCTCTGCCCAAATTCATTTGCAAATGGTCCAGCTCAGTGTCTTACAAGCTGCAAGGAGTTGTCGAGTGGTTACTCCTCACTTCCACATGAGTTGGGTAGAGAAATTTTCGCTTTCTCTACCTCATGTGCTTTTGGTAACATGAGGGATGTCTGAATCATACTCCTCCTTAATCTCTTATTGATGCTCTCTCAAGATTCATGAAATAGACTGCTTTGGAGACCATTTGTCCCATCTCTTCCTCATTGTTACTTACAATTCCTGCTGCAATGGCAAGACCACAGCATCCGTAGTACCCTAGTATTGGGAATATTCCATACAACCATGGGAGTGCTGCAGAATCAGGAGATGTGCAGTGGTAATAAATTTGAACTTCAACCTGATGAATATTGATGGATATTCATTTTCAATCTGTGAGGTAAATATTATATAAGTCCTAGGAGATGAAGCAGGTATTGGTAGATTTTAACAGATAAGCAAACTTTCTGGAGAATGTAATATCTGATCTTGCTGATCCTGCTAGAAATTTCTTGCTTACTTCATGCTATGAACGATGTTAGATATACCTTCTTTATTTTTCTGTGAGAGGTGGCTGACATATTTTTACTGACTAGCACCTTTTCTTGGATATTATTAATGTCATAATTTTTGGGCCAAAGGATATCCATGGCAAATTCTATACACAAAGTACTATACAGGAGCACTCATGAAATCACCCAAGCCCTATTGCTGATACCAATCTTGCTGCTTACTGTCTGTCTTCTCATTGTATCATTTGATTATACTGGAATTAAATATCAGGGAAAATGGCAGATGAGATTGGCAAGAAACACACTTCTGCTTTATCAAATGCCAGGATCTTCAGGATAGAAGTTTGTATGACAAAGTAGTTCCGTGGCTCTCTCTCTGTCTCATTCTCTCTCTTTCTCTCTCTCTGTGTCTCATTTTCTCTCTCTCTCTCTTTTGCTCTCACTCTTGATCTCTTACTCTGTCCTTCTCCCTCTTTTCCTTCTTTGCCCCACCCCTCCAGTCTGTTGGGTTTCCCCACCAATAAACCCTTTTCCTTAAAAAAAAAAAAAGACAAAGCAGTTGAACCCACAAACAATCTTGAGCCCAATATACATCATTTATTCTATTTGTTTCATTTGATGATAGAATGGAAACGTCTTCAAACACAACAGGGAAAGCAGAATGCTTGATCAATTTCTTCAAACACATCAAAGAAGACATTTTACTGTTGCTGGCCTGTATGTCAGTCTGTTTTTGCCATGCCACAAGATATCCCAAATCTCAGTGCTCTGATATGACAATTAATTTGTATTCAGTTGTGTGGACTGGCTATCGTGGCTCAGATCAACTGGGATGCCTCTGCTATGCTCGGTGGTGCCACATCCGTGCTCAGCTAGCAGTGGAAAACAGAGCCCTTTCTGTTGAAGACATGTCAGAGGGTGGGGTGGCTGTTACCAGCAATAATGGAGATGCATGGGCATAACCTTGCATCATGTCGCAGGCTCGCTCGGGCTTGTTCACATGGCAATAGTCACATTGTGGTCATGTGCAGCCAGTGAGGACAACACTGCTTGAACCTCATCTTGTGCTCTGCTTGGTAACATCTCTTTGGTGAATGCAAGTGATGTGGTTAAACCTCTACTCTCAGGGTGGAAAACTGATCCCACCTCTTAATGGAACAGCCCCTGATCACCCTGCAAAGACATGAACCATAGTGACACAGCACATGGATTTCAATCTTGGTGTCATAATGGCCCATCTGTTTGACCAGGGACAAGCTCCTAAATCTCTCCATATGGAAAATTCCCTCATATTAAAATAGATGTTTTAACAGGATTGTCCCCATAAGGAAGTCTTAACACAAAGGAATTGCTTTTCATTGTTCTTTGAAGAGTACCGGGTGCATACAAAAGTTCAGATAACTATATGTTATCTTAGCAATTAAAACAACTAATCTAAGTTAACATTGCTCTGGCCATTGTGGCCATTTGGGGAGCAAACCAGCAGGTAAAAAACCTCTCTCTCTCTCTCTCTCTGTAACTCTTTCAAATAAATAAAATAAATGTTTTAAAAAATGCTCACAATCATCTTCCCTTATGTGAATGCAAGCTGCACAAATGTGTCCAACCCCTATTTGTCTCTTTATGACCTGGAGTAGTGTCCTGTATGTAACAGATTTATAATGACTGCTTGATAAACTTATGGAACGCGTGATCCATGTCTAGGTGCCCAGTTGCCTCTGACACCTCATTATGTACCCTGACTTGGCTCTCAGCAAATGTGTGCTCAGTAAAGCAGACAAAGCTTATGCAGTTCGCCTGTTTACACTCATGCCGTGGAGGTCACTAGTTACATTAGGGTATTTTAAATTCCGAAGCAGTGAGCTAACACATCAAGCTGAAAATGCTGCTTGAGATCCCAAGCAAACTTAGATAGTACAGAAAAATAAAATGGAAGTGCTTGGAAGCAGTGACTCAGTCAGGTCTCTTATTTGTGCTAATGAAGAGGAGCAGTGAGGAGATGATCCACAGAAACCCATCAGGAGAAATTATTTGCATTGAGTTCTGGGATGCATCACACACAGCCCTGAACTTGTAAACAAGTTATGTTCCAAAGGTCATCTATAAATGGGTTAGTTTGAACCTGGAATACATTTTCTAGGAAATCATACGGCTGATTTGTAGAGCTAACAATATTTGAAACCAAAATTACAGTTACAATAACCATTATACCATTTCAACAGAAAAACAGCTTTCCAGTTTCCAAGTCTTCCGGAAGCTGTCTTAACTGGCCACAAGTTTGCTTTCTCTCATTCGTCCCAGAAAAATAAGAACTCCTCTGCCCCACTATCTGTAACCCAAAAGCAAAATCTCTGGGAGCTACTCCAAAGGTGGTAGTAAAGGGTGGTGGGGGGGAGAACATGTCCTGGGGTGGTGGTCACTCAGGCTCAGCAGTGCAGGTGCACAGGTGCCAAACAGGCATCATCGGAGCCGCTGTAGCAGCTTTGTGAAGACACTCTTAGAATGGGAGCCCACTGGGAGAGGCAGCCCCTGTAACTCAGGGACCCACCACTGGGGATGAGAGGCTTGTGGAACCAGCAGGATGTTGCTCAGTGCATCAAACTGCAGGCCAATTTACACTTGTACCCTAAGAATCGGAGAGAACACAGCTGGAATTTTGTGAAGGAGGAGGTGTAGAAGGAGATGTAAGCAAGAGAGGACTGATTCATAAGAGAAAAAGTGTATGGTCATCCACTTTCGAAACACCAGCCAGGGGGTGTCTAAACTATAGAATATTAATGGAGATAACAATATTTAGGGACTAAAAAAGCAGTTTCTGATCCAGATCTCTACTAATGTGCCTGAGAAGGCAGTGGAACATGGACCAATTACTCGGACCACTGAAACCCATGTGGAAGACCAGGATGGAGTTACTGGATCCTGGATTTGGCCAGAATCAGGCCTGGCTGCTGTGGCCATTTGGGGAGTAAAACAGGGGGTGGAATCTCTGTGTGTGTTTGTGTGTGTGTCATTTGCCTTTAAAATAAATAAAAACAAATAAATCTTTAAAAGATAAAATGAAATCAGAACCACAATGATTTAAGCATTATTGAACAGCTAAACTATAATAATGGGCTATAGACATAATATTAACCAATAAAATATGTCCCAAACTACATGCAATATAATACTCTGTAAAAATAAGTTCAATGCAACTAAAATAATCAGTCTTTTGCATATATAAATGCAGTAAAATCATACAAGATGAAGGAACAACAGATCTAGAGATCAGGTGACAGTTATCTGGGATGGAGGAGAACAGAATTGAATTGAAAGACTACACAGTTAAGGGCAAGTTATTGTCAAGGACCTTAACTGGTCCTAGTGCTCCTCTCTATCCCTATAATATATATCTTCTTCTAGACATGTATTTATTTTATTTTACTTTATAAACTTGGCTCTTCTGTATAAATCAAGTTACTACATCACATACTTCTTTCTTGTTCTAATTTGTTAACAAAGCTCCAAGCACAGACAATGCATTCTATATGCAGTGGTCAGGATACCTGTCATAGGCAGGGGATATCTGAGTAAAGTTTGAAGGAGTTAGGGGAACTAGTGTTCAGGTCACACAAAGAAAAAGCATTCAATGAACTGGAAACAGGGCCAGGCTCTTGGCATGGTAGATTAAGCCTCTGCCTATGGTGACAGCATCATATATGGGTGCTGGTTCGAGTCCCAGCTGCTCCACTTCTGATCCACCTCCGGGCTGAGGACATTGGAAAGCAGTGGAAGATAGCCCAGTGCTTGGGCCTTTGCAACTGCATGGGAGACCCAGAAAAAGCTCCTGGCTCTTGGCTTGGCATCGGCACAGTTCCAGCCATTGCAGACATTTGGGGAATGAACAGCAGATGGAAGATTTCTCTCTCTCTGTCCCTCTGTCTTTAACTCTGCTTCTCAAATAAATAAATAAAACCTTAAAAAAAGATAGAAATGGGAACAGCCACTGCAAAGGCCTTAAGGAGGAACTTTCCTGACATTTTAAGGAATTGCAATGAAGATAGCAAGTAGGCTTGAGTGGGCTGCGCAGGGGAGTGTGGGGTGGGTAGAAGGACATCAGCCTAAGTCTGCCACTGGGGACACACAGGCATGTTTGTGGGGAGACAGAGACTGGAAGCCTGGAGCAGATCACCAAGTGTGCAACATTATTAATGCAGTAGAAGACATACTCTGGATTTTGTGTCCAGGAGACGGTTGTGGGGTGAGAGGTAGGGTTGGAAATAACGAAGCAGGCCAGCACCGTGGCTCACTAGGCTAATCCTCCGCCTAGCGGCGCCGGCACACCAGGTTCTAGTCCCGGTTGGGGCACCGGATTCTGTCCCAGCTGCCCCTCTTCCAGGCCAGCTCTCTGCTGTGGCCAGGGAGTGCAGTGGAGGATGGCCCAGGTGCTTGGGCCCTGCACCCCATGGGAGACCAGGAGAAGCACCTGGCTCCTGGCTTCGGATCAGCGCGGTGCGCCGGCAGCAGCACACCGGCTGCAACGGCCATTGGAGGGTGAACCAATGGCAAAAGGAAGACCTTTCTCTCTCTCTCTGTCTCTCTCTCTCACTGTCTACTCTGCCTGTCAAAAAAAAAAGAAAAAAAAAAAGGAAATAACGAAGCGGAACTTCTTTAGGAGCTCTTACCGTAGTCTAACTGAGAAATGACAGGGGGTGGTACAGGGTAGTAGTGAGAGAGGTCCTGAAAAGTGGTCAAATTCCACAGGAAGTGAAGAAACAAAATGATGCCTAGGCACCGCCCTCAGCAAGCGGAAGAATGGTGCTGCCGTGGGCTGAGATGAGACAGGGAAGTCCGTAGGAGGGATGGACATTGTCGGGCGAGGTAGTCAAGAGTTCTGTCTAACATAATTTGATAGATTTTTTTAAAAATATATTGAGTTGGCCGGCGCCGTGGCTCAATAGGCTAATCCTCCACCTTGCGGCGCCGGCACACCGGGTTCTAGTCCCGGTCGGGGCGCCGGATTCTGTCCCGGTTGCCCCTCTTCCAGGCCAGCTCTCTGCTATGGCCAGGGAGTGCAGTGGAGGATGGCCCAGGTGCTTGGGCCCTGCACCCCATGGGAGACCAGGAAAAAGCACCTGGATCCTGGCTCCTGCCATCGGATCAGCGCGGTGCGCCGGCTGCAGCGGCGGCCATTGGAGGGTGAACCAACGGCAAAGGAAGACCTTTCTCTCTCTGTCTCTCTCTCTCACTGTCCACTCTGCCTGTCAAAAAAAAAAAAAAAAAAAAAAAAAAAAAAAATTAAAAAAAAAAAATATATTGAGTTGACAATTTAAAGTAGGTAACATAATGATAGGTTCAGGGTTGAAGACAGAAGGTGACCTAGGTTAAGACGTAACTTTGGGAATCTTCAGCACTGTGGATGGTATTTATAGCAGTGGGCCCAGATGACGTCCCCACATGCTACAATCCATTGCTCAAAGTTATCACTGGGAATTAAAAGAAAAATATCTGCTTTCATATCTATTTCTCAGATTGGAAAAATTTTTTCACAATGAATTTTAGCTTCAATAACCCTTGGCTGCTCTTCCCCATTATAAATACTTCATTCTGGTTTGTTTTCCATTTATACTGTTTTATTTATTTGTTACTATGAGTTATATTGCTTTTCAACTCTAAGTCTCATTGCCTATGGCCCTTTGAATGCTGTCAATGATTCACCCTGGTGAAATAAAACTTGATATTTAGAGCATAGTCCTGTTATCTGTTATTTTATTGTCCAATTCAAATTCCTTCCTCACCGGGAAGTAAGTTGCTTCATCTCTATTTAGAGTTGTAATTTGAACTCTGGAAAGAAACAAATCCTTCAAAGCCATTAGGGTGCTGACACATAATCTTACCAGCAAAGGGAAAGGCGGTACAGCCAATTGACTGTCTCCTATTTACTTAGTTTATTGATGCTGTATTAGTCTCAGGGAACTGCCATAGCATTTTATAGAAGAGGCTTTGTCATACTAATCTCACATCCTACACACGATCCCCAGAGCATTAAACGCTGTTTATCCTCCTGCAGATGCGTCAAAACACACAAGAAGGAGAATTTTTAAATGAAATAAGAGCTTGTTCAAACAGACTTTAAAGTTCCTGGTAGTAAACATCTGTTAAGGTTCCTTTGTATAAAATATTAGTATTTTCCAAAGATCACTTTCGGCTCCACAGTGAGATTTTTATACTGATTTCTGCCCTTCGGTACAGGCTCAAATTCTCCCACCAATAGGGCTGTCCCTTGAGTTGTTTTACTTCAAGAGTATTACACACGGTTTTAGGATTTGGGTGGGATTTTATCCCCCAACACTTTTTAATACTGAGGGCACTCTTAGATCTCTGATAAGTTAACACGTCTTTTTTTTTTTTCTTATGAAAACTTTTTATTCACAAAGAACTATACACTTACTTCTATTTGGCATAATTCAATAACCAGACTGGCTAGAGGGTATCAGCTTCATTGTGCAGAAGAGCAGAGACATTGTTCCCATATTTATTTTTTTTAAAAATATTTTTCAGAGGGGGAGAGAGGTCAGTCTTCCACCCATTGGTTTGTTTCCTAAATGGCTGCAACACTGGCCAGGCGAAAGCCAGCAGCTCAGCACTCTCCATCCAGGTCTCTCTCAGGGGTGGCAGGGAGCCAGATCAGAAGTGGAGCAGGCTGGATCCAACTGGTGCCCTTACATGGGATGTCCACATTGCAAGCAGCCACCTTAACCCACTGTGCCACGACCCCAGCCTGTCCTCGTATTTAGTATGACAGGTCTGAGGTACAAGGCCTGTGTTTTCAGACTCACACATCTTGATAAATACAACTTAAAGTAACTCATGAAAGTGAATGTTGTTTATTAAAGGAATCGGCTCCCCTGATTATGGAGACTGAGAAGCCCCACAGTATGCCGTCTACAAGACGCAGAATCTGGAAAGCTGGTGCCACAGTTCAGTCTGTGGCCAAAGGCCAGAGAACTTGGGCTACTGGGGATACAGCCCAGGGCAGGGAGTGACCAATATCCCAGCTCAAGCGAGAGAGAGGGAGTCTGTCCTTGGCTTGCCTAGTCTATCGGGCCTTCCACAGATTGAATGATGCCTATCAACATTGATGAAGGCAATTGTCTTAGTTCAGCCATTCAAATGCTAATTTTTTCTAGAAATACTTTTAAAGGCACACACAGAAATAATACTTTACCACCTATCTGTGTCCTACTCTGATGCATAAAAATAACAATCACAATTAAAATATCAAATTTAAAGTCATTTGTCTGGGATTTGAAGTACTATGTTACATGTTATCCAACTGTTAAAAATAAAATAATACTGCAAGATCAACCATTAGGATTGTCATTAATGACGTCATTATAATAAAATAGACCAAAGTATAATTGCTTTTGCTTAATTTTCCAAAATGTTAATTTCATATTCATTTCTTCATTTCATCGTGCATTTTATTTCCTTCAAATCAATGATCTTTGAACAACTGAGCTGCTGCCATTGTCATGTAGTGGGAATTTGAAGAAAATGACTAGGATGATGTTATGAACAAAGAACTCTGAAGAATATTTACCCTTACAAAATCATTGAAAAAAAAAAAAAAAGACATGGTTTTAGTAGTGTCTTACTCTGCCCTTAATATGTCATGGTCAACAGTGGTCTGACAATATTACACAGAAAATTCCAGAAATAAATAATCTCTGTTTTAATCTTAAGTCCCCATTCTCTGTATAACTTATCATCCCCACGTGTATTTATTTGTTGTCCTCAAGTCCACTGAAATAAAAGCTCCACGATGATCTGTCCTCTGCTTCTTGGAGAGCTGTGCCTCAAGGACCCAGAACAGGGCCTGGCAGACTAGTCACATAATTAATATCACGGGGCTCGTGGGAAAGCACCGCACGCAAGGCATCTCACGGACTCTTGCAGCGCCGCACGGTAAGTGTGGTCCGAATGGCATCTGCATGACTTAGGAACTTTCGTTTGCTTGTTTTCTTTTAGCACTTTATTTGGATAGTTCACATAACGGACAATTCATTAACTTTAATGGAACAATATAGTGGTTGTGAAGATATTCACAGAAGTGTGAAGCCACCACCACTACCAATTTTAGAACATTTTCATCAGTCCCCAGAGAAACCCCGACCCCCTCAGGTCAATCTCCAATTCTACAGCCACCACCAATGGACTTTCTGCCTCGATGGATTTGCTTACCGGACATTCCGCATAAATGGACCCGTGCAGGGTGGGATCCTTTACGGCTGACTCCTTTCACCTCACATGTGTGTTCAAGGCCCATCTATGCTACAGTGTGGATTAGCACTTCATTTGTCTTTAATGCTAAATACACTGTATTTCACTTACCTGTTTACCAGTTAATAGAAATTTGAGATGTTTCCATTGGGGGGATGTTATGAATACTGTCATAGTCCTGTACAAATTTTTATGTAGGTATCCAAATTGTTATCATTTTATATTTTTTCCATTTATTTGAGAGGCAAGGGGAAAGACAGAACAATACTGAGAGACAGACGGAAATTCAATCTGCTGGATTACTCAAAATGCACACAATGGCTGGGGCTTGGCAGGGGCCAGAGCCAGGAACCAGCACCCATATGGGGTGCCACCACTGCAGGCGGTGGCCCTACCCACTATGACACAGCGCCGGCGCCTCATTTTATTTATTGTCTTGAGGCTCATTCCTTGGTGAACTGATGGCAGAGAAATTGGAAATACTTACATGACAAAAATGATATTAATGAAACTAGTCAAGAATCAATCAAAACTGAAGCCTTCATTAATGAGAAGAGAAGGGGCTAGCGCTGTGGCTTAGTGGGTTAACGCCCTGGCCTGAAGCACCAGCATCCAATATGGGCGCCGATTCGAGTCCCAGCTGCTCCACTTCCGATCCAGCTTTCTGCTATGGCCTGGGAAAGCAGTAGAAGATGGCTCAAATCCTTGGGCCCCTGCACCCGTATGGGAGACCCAGAATAAGCTCCTGGTCCTGGCTCCTGGCTCCTGGCTTCGGATCGGTGCAGCTCTGGCTGTTGTGGCCAATTGGGGAGTGAACCATCGGATGGGAGACCTTTCTCTCTCTCTGCCTCTCCTCTCTCTGTGTAACTCTGACTTTCAAATAAATAAATAAACCTTTTAAAAAAATGAGATGAGAACATTGGATATTATGATCAGCATCAGGGTCTTCTGGGAAAGATGGCCATGGTGGATTTTCAACCTGAACAGTCTAGGAGACATTTAGGGGTAGCTGTCCAGCAGTCCTGAGGGAGAAAAGCCAGTGAGAAGCTGTGACTACAGAGAAAATCCCTTTCCAGAGGTACCTGTGGCCAGTCTCTCCCACACCCAATAATGCTCTGGCAAAGCTTCGACTCCGGTCTGCTCATAGACAAATGCAAGACTCCTCTTACATATGCACAGATTCAAAAGCTTTGTCTTTACATCTGTACATCTTCACTTCCGTTTTTCATAAACTATCTTAAGAACCTTTCATGAAGTTGAAAAGATACACAGGCTATTATATATAAACATGTTATGTTAAATATTAATGTTAATTTAATAATAAAGTAAACTAGAAATAGGAAGAATAAATGAGCTGGCAAAGCCTAGGTCCTCTTCTCAATTCTGCAGTGGTGGTTAATATTCATGTTCTTTTATGCTGAGTGAAATAAGCCAATCCCAAAGGGACAAATACCACTTGTTCTCCCTGATAGGTGACAACTAACTGAGCACCAAAAAGGAAACCTGTTAAAGTGAAATGAACACTGTGAGAAACGGTGACTTGATCAGCCCTTGCCCTGACTGTTGATGAGCAACTTGATACGTTATCCCTCTTAGTATTTTGTTTGTTTGTTCTACTTAATACTTTTGGTTGAATACTGTAATCAATACACAATTCTTCTTAAGTGCTGAAACCTAACTGAAAAGTGATTGCTGTTAAATATAAGAGTGGGAATAAGAGAGGGAAGAGATGTGCAATTCGGGACATGCTCAAGCTGACTCACCTCAAACGGTAGAGTTAGAAACATACCAGGGGATTCCAATTCAATCCCATCGAGGTGGCATGTACCAATGCCATCTCACTAGTCCCAATGATCAATTTCTGTTCACAATTGATCATAATGATAGGACTAAGAACCAAAGGGATCACATAAACAAGCATAGTGTCTGCAAATACTAGCTGATAGAAGAAAAAAGGGAGAGAACGATCCAACATGGGAAGTGAGATACACAGCAGACCCATAGAATGGCAGATGTCCTAAACAGCACTCTGGCCTCAGAATCAACCCTTAAAGCATGCAGATCCGGCTGAAAAGCCCATGAGAGCATTTCAGGCATGGAAAGCCAAGACACTCTGGGGAAAAAAAAAAAAAAAAAACCTAAATGAAAGATCTCTGTGAGTGAGATCCCAGTGGAAAGAACGGGTCATCAAAGAAGGAGGTACCTTTCTCTGAAGGGAGGAGAGAACTTCCACTTTGACCATGGCCTTGTCTAAATATGATCAGAGTCGGTGAACTCAGGGGGCTTCCATAGCCTTGGCAGCTTATGACAAGAGCCTAGGGTGATTACTGAGGCCATAAACAAGAGTGTCAATTTGTTAAGTCAGCAACAGGAGTCACTGTGCACTTACTCCTCATGTAGGACCTTTGTCCTTAGTGTGCTGTACATTGAGATTTAATGCTATAACTAGTACTCAAACAGTATTTTTCACTTTATGTTTCTGTGTGGGAGCAAACTGTTGAAATCTTTCCTTAATGTATGCTAAACTGATCTTCTGTATATAAAGAGAAACAAATATGAATCTTGATGTGAATGGAAGGGGAGAGGGAGTGGGAAAGGGGAGGGTTGCGGGTGGGAGGGATGTTATGGGGGGGAAGCCATTGTAATCCATAAGCTGTACTTTGGAAATTTATATTCATTAAATAAAAGTAAAAAAAAAATAAAAATAAAAATAATATTCATGTGCTGGATTGTATTATTCCCAAACAGGTCCTTTTATTCTAAAAATTTCTAGTTTATCTTAGAAACATTTACAAAAGTGATCCATGGATCTGTGATGAAAGGATAGGGATGTGTAATAAGTTAAAAATTTACAATGTGTAGTCAACCTACAATTTCCCAATCTTATGAATGAGAAAACCTGTTGATCCACATTTACTAATAACAAATGTAATTTTCCAAAATAAGAAACCTGAGCTATTTTTTGATCTAACACGGAATTATGATCACATATGAAAATTAATTACTATTTATCAAATATTTAGCTTATTTTCCTTTTCCACTTTTTACCTGAAATGATTAATGGCTTCCCTCTGTTACTATGAAAAGGGAATTTAATATGGACATGCTGTGGGACTCTTGCAAACATGACGAAAGAGGGCATGAGACAATGGACCCAGAAGCACAGCAGGATAAAAGGAACCTTGATTATGAACAACAAAATCGGAGCATCGCATTAAACAACCTACTCCTCAGAGACTTGACATATAAACCACTTCGGATTAGATTTTCTGTAAAATGAAGCCATAATCTTTATACAGAAAGGATCAATAGAGCTAGATTGATCTCATGGTTGGCTCTTGGATGTTATTCAAGCAGCTGAAATTTGACGGAGATAATCAAAGTAGCTGTCACCTCATTTGTTGTTTCTGATCGTTTTGGACACTGTGCTTCTTTGCTGTCTTTTTAACTTTTCCTAGCACTCCTGGTCTCCTCTGTGGTGACCGCAGTTGTCTACACCTGCTTTTGGTGATTCCCTCTGCCTTCCCCACCAGAACATAAGCCACAGAGACCACAAACACTGTGCATCCTCCAAGCAATAGCAACACATCAGGCACACAATAGAGCTTTCAAATGCTGTGTGAATGAATGGTTCTGTCTGGAAATCAGAAATGATGGCATTGTCTGTATTTATGGTTAATTAAACTGATTCACCTAGGATGCAATTATAGAGGATGCGTTTCCTATCATACCATAGCATGTAATTTATTTATTTTTTATTTTATTTTTTGCCAGGCAGAGTTAGACAGAGAGAGAGAGAGTGTTATAGACAATGAGAGAGAGACAGAGAAAGGTCTTCCTTCACTCCCCTAATGGCCACTACGGCCAGCACTGGGCTGATCTGAAGCCAGGAGCCAGGTGCTTCTCCTGGTCTCCCATGTGGGTACAGGACCCAAGCACCTGGTCCATCCTCCACTGTCCTCCCGGGCCACAGCAGAGAGCTGGCCTGGAAGAGGGGCAACCGGGACAGAATCCAGCGCCCCAACCGGGACTAGAACCCAGGGTGCCAGTGCCACAGGCAAAGGATTAGCCAAGTGAGCCACGGCGCCAGCCCATAGCATGTAATTTAAAAGCAGGGGAAGCAGAATTTTTCAGGAATAAAGTCTGAAGAAGTGAGTTGTAATTTTGAGAAAACTAGGTAATTTAAGATCCCTAGGGATGTCACTTCCTCACTAAACAATGAGCATTCCCAGCCTTATTGTGAAGAGTAGGTAGAACTGTACATGTGGAGGCACAGTAAGCACTCAAGGTTGTTTTTTGTTTTTGTTTTTTGTCTTTTAGCACGCGTTACTACCATATGCATTTAAATACCATTTCCCTAATCCAACAATGCCACAAGGTAGTTAGATTTACCATTTTGGTAACTGAAGAGATTGAGCCACTGGTTCAAGGACATAATACAAGCAACTGGAACAGTGTATATTTTATCCCTGTCCACACAACTTCAGAGTGGGCTCTGTTTGACCACATCACCCTGTGAGTAGACAAGGTCTGGCCAAGCTGACACGTGCAGTAGCAGAAGTGCTACTTCATCTCAAAGAAAGTAATTTCTCCTCTAAATTTATAGTTGAATTAGTGAAATCATCTGTGTTACCCAGAAACTTTATATAACAAAAATACAGATATGCATTTTCAATAAATTAAAACAATGCAAGAAGGTTGAAAAAATGTTTTATTACTCCACCTTGATGTCAGCTTACAGCTGTTTCTTGGAGGCATAGTATCAACTTAATAAAATATTGGGAGCTGTCATAGCAAAGGTGTCAGTTTTTCAAATTTAAGTAGCAATGAGGTATACTTTTTATCCACTAAAATAATATCTTCACTGTTACCTGAGAGTTCGTGTTTGCAATAATTTGAATAACTCAAGTGTTTGATTTGCTGGTGTGGGAAAACTCAAAGGTGGTTAATTGCATCAACATTTTACGTGAAAAGCATCCTCTTTATAGCCCTTGGATACCATCAAGAAGGGGCTAAGTGCAACCTGAATATTCTTTTTGCAGTTCTATGACAACAATGGTTGTTCTTTCATCAGTTCATGCAGAACCCCAAAGTGAAGAAAATAAAACACAAATTTTGAATCTTTATGTAAACAACCAGATGCACAGTCTGCAAGGAAGACATCTTTGAAAAACAAAAACCTTTGTCCAGGCTTTCACATCATGTAAAAAAATCTTCCTCCAAACATTATGAAAAAGGAGACAAATATTCTTTCCAAGAGGCACAAAATTGTTTTTGGATAACCCAGCCATGAAATCTGCTATGATCAGTAAATGGAAAATGGCCTTGCATTTTTTTTTCACAGGAACCCAAATCTGCACAAATACTTATCAATTAAAACATTATGCCAACAGTTCTCTGATATCCCTAAAATAAGTAACAAAATATATTGCTATAAATAAGCAAAATCAACTGATAGACCCATCTAAAGTACTAGTTACAATGTTTTAAAAACTTTGAGTTTATACATTATGTAAATTTCAATTCTCTCAACTTCAGAGCATAAAACCAGTATATGTAAACTTCAAAAGCCTTTCTCTGTACCCCAAACTTAACACTTCCCTAATTCTTGAAATTTGTAACATTAAAACTGCCTCTTCCCACAGACCAAAAGTCCTTTGTTTCTTTTTGGTGTTGGTTTCCAGTTTTTTGAAATAATACTCTCTTCTACCTTACTCCAATTAATCCCTTCTCATTTATTTCTCATCCACTATATTCCATACCCTGTATCCACCACTTCACTGAAGCTGATCTCGCTAAAGTCACTACTGTTCTCCAACTTGCAATCTAAAGTTCACTTCAGATGCCTACAACATATCAAGTGCTAATGGAAAGCACTAGTTCTGACTATATTTTTACAGTCAAGAGGATGTTCTGAGTGAAAGATGAACTACGTAGCAAGCTTCATAGTGTGAGTGGACATTTGAGATACACAAGCACATGAAATCAAGAGGAGAACTATTCCAAGCTGGCAAATGAAGTTGACTCTCCCTTGCCCCGTGGACCTTTGGATACACGAGTTTAACACCTACACAATTGTACTGTAATTATTTGTTGTAAGATTTTCACTTCACTCTGAAATAGCCTGAGCAATCTTTCTCACCGTTTCTTCCTTGTGCATACCACAGTGTCAAACAGAGTGGCCACTTAAATTTTTTGCTGGATAAAATTAAGGAAGAGTCAAAGGCATTTAGGAGATCTATGAGAAAATTCTGGCCAAATAGTGGTGACATTACAAATATTAGGCTGAAAAACCAAAGAGAATCTTGGACTGAAATATTGGAGAACATTAGTCATTTTAGCAAGATCAATTTTAGTGAAGTGATGGATATGGAAACCAGAACATAGTAAATGAGAAGTCACCTCACACCTGTTAGCATGGCTGTTATCAGAAATACAGGAGACCCCAAGAGACAAGTATTGGCAATGTAGTAAACAAAAGGGAACCCTTGTACCCTGCATTATTGGTGAAAAGGAAATTGGTAGAGCTGTAATAGAAAGTGGTATGGGGGCCAGTGTTGGGGCATAGCAGGTAAAGCTGCCACCTGCAACACTGGCATCCCATATGTGATCTGGTTCATGTCCCAGCTGCTCCACTTCCAATCCAGCTCCCTGCTAATGGCCTGGGGAAAGCAGTGGAAGATGGCCCAAGTGTTTGGGCCTCTGCCACCCATTTGGGAAACCTGGAGGAAGCTCCTGGCTCCTGGCTTTGGCCTGGCCCAGCTCTGGCCAGTACAGCTATCTGGGAAAGTAAACCAGCAGATGGAAGATCTCTCTCTGTGTTTGCCTCCCTCTCTCTGTAATTCTGACTTTCAAATAAATAAATAAATCATTAAAAGAAAGCAGTATGGACATTTCCCAGAAAGTTAAAAATACAACTACTATATGATCCAGCAATATCACTATTGGTTACATATCCAATGGGATTAAGATCGGTATATTGAAGAGATATCAGCACTCCCATAATCACTGCAGTATTATTCACAACAGCCATATGGAAAAAATCGAAGAGTCCATCAACCAAAGAATGGTCAAAGAAAAGGTGGCATCATTAACAGACTAATATATAAATGTAGGCTTCTACATTACTCAACCATAGGAAAGAAGGAAACTCTGCCATTTGTGACAACATGGATAAACCTGGAAAGTTTTAGGTTAAGAAAAAAAGCCTTGGTAACAGAAAGACAACTATCACATGACCTCACTTATATGAAGAATCTACAGGCAAACTCACAAAAGTAGGGAATAGAGTGCTGGCTATGGTAGAGGAAATGTGGAGGCTGTATTCTCAGGATGCAAACTTTCATTCACTAGACAAATAAATTCTAGAGATCTAACAGCACGGTGACTACACTTAATAATACTATACCGTACACCTGAAATTTGCTGACAGAGTTGATCTTGTATGTTCTCATCTCAAAAGAAGTCATGACTATGTAAGATGATGGAGGTCTTTAAAAGCTTGATATGGTAATCATTTCACAGGCCTTTGCATATCTATCATCATTTTGTACACTTTTAATGTATATACTTTTCATTGTCAAATAGACTTCGGGAAAACCCACAGTAAACCTCTCTGGCATATATCTTCTATTGATTGACATAAATAAATGTCACATAATACATAAATGTTTATCAACATTGACAATATCAGTTGTATGCAGAGTATGAGACATGTTCTTATAGAAAAATAATTTGATAATAAAAATTAAAATGTGTCATTATATAAACCCACCTCCAGAATCTACCTGAAGTCAGCAACGTGTGTGTCCACAATGATATAAAATAACTTCCATACACACAGTGAAATTGTCGTTCTGTGGTATGAATGGAGAGCATATCAAAGGTTTCTGTGGGGCCGGCACCATGGCTCGCTTGGTTAATCCTCTGCCTGCGGTGCTGGCATCCCATATGGGCGCCGAGTTCTGGTCCCGATTGCTCCTCTTCCAGTCTAGCTCTCTGCTGTGGCCTGAGAGGGCTGTGGAGGATGGCCCAAGTGCTTGGGCCCCTTCACCAGCATGGGAGACCAGGAGGAAGCACCTGGCTCCTGGCTGTGGATCAGCGCAGTTCCAGCCATAGCAGCCATTTGGGGAGTGAACCAATGGGAGGAAGACCTTTCTCTCTGTCTATAACTCTGTCAAATAAAAAAAAAATTTTTCCAAAAAAAAAAAAGGGGGGGGGGTTTCTGTGCTTCTGTGAAGAGAATTTCCAGGAAACCACAGAGAATGGTAAGAGGCTGGGCCAGTGTCTGCAGCTCGGTGTCACCTGCTTGTCACCAGAGACTGCCTCATTTCCAAGGAAACAAACAGGACAACCAACTCTGGACAAGCTAGAGGATTCTGCCCACGTACTTTCATCTCCCACAAGTCAAAGGTTCGCATCACTGTTGTCATCGCCTGTGCATTCGAGTCCACAGGTAAGGACTTCTAGAAGATATGCTTCAGTGGAGACCTTAAAGGAATCCCGGAGGCAGGAGCTCGGAGGGCGGGAGCAGGCAGGAGACACCCTGTGGATTGTGCCGCATGGAGTTGGTGGATAGCACTCAGAGACCTCGTGAACTCTCAGTTGGGAGAACAGTGGGACTGAGAGGACCTCAGTGGCACACAAGACCAGTCAGACACGTAAATGTAACATGTGTTGGGGGTCCCTTAGCATGCAAATGCAGTCACCTAGATTCTAATAGTGTTTACCTCTAAGCAGAAGAGGTGACTTGGAAGGGGAAGGGAAACACATTTTGCTATAGATCTCTGTCCAGAATTGATCTAGAATATTTTGTACTATTTTAATACAACTATATGTTTAAAATAAAATTGCATGAAATTTTGTACATACAGATGCATAAAGGCAGGGACGATTAGAAGGACTCTAATCATAAAGTTGTTATATCTAAAACAATCTGCTGTATTACTCATCACCCTGTCTGTTTTCTAGGTTACCAGCATTGTCACAGAACCAACCTCCAAAAATAAAATCCTAATGATATTTTCACTCTCCCTCCCCCACTTCTGTCTCTCTTGCATGCAGTAAATAGCCATGAGACATGAACTTTCAATCAAGCACTGAAGGATCAAAGGAGACACTTGGAAAGCCAGACCAGCTCCCAGCCCCAGCAGAGTGAAAGGGGCAAACATGCCTGAACATCTAAAGCCATAAGTCACTCAAAAAGGAATGGTGGAGCCAAGAAAAATCCAGAGGCTTCACTATTTCTCTCAATGTCTCAGTTTTCCTGACTGTAAAGTGGCCCCAAAAGTAGTGTCTGACCCAGAGACTGGAGAAACAGAGGTTAACTACCCCAGTGTCCAGAGGAAAATCTGTCCTGACAACCACCGGTGTCCAGTGTATTTCAACAATGACAGCACAACCACAACCATTACAAGCCGGATGATGGATTTCTGATTGTGCCCCAAGTACTTTTTCCAACTACTTTATACCTACACACACGCACACACCTAGGCATCAGAATACAGTATGTTAATTATTTTCAGTCTACAGATTAGGAAAATGAGGCCTTGGGGCATTAAGTATGTTGGTCAAGAACAAGCAGCTACTGAGTGCTGGAGCCAGGAATCCACCCTGGTTGGGTCTGACTTCAAGCCTGGATGCTGGATGTGCCTGGCTCCTCCAGTTAGCTATTGTAGCACAGCTGGCTGGCATTAGCGAAGCTCTGTGCCAAGGTACCTGGGAACAGGCCAGTGATGTTGAATTCTCAACCCTAGAAAGGTAAGAACCAGATCCTGGCATCTGTTGATCTCTCGGAGATTCTCACTGAGCCCTAGGGTTTGGGAGATGTTCGCTGCTCTAACACATGCCATAAGGCACCTGCTCTATGCCCTTGCAATTGTTGTCATTTTATCTGTATGGGATGAGTGGTGAACAACTTGCACTTCAAAGCCATGCACTTTCTGAAATCGAATCTGTCTTCACCATTTCCTAAAGACGTCCCTTTACTGCTGTGTGCCTTAGTTTTCTCCTCTGCTAACAGGGCCCAAGAGTAATCTCTACCCATATTGTTGATGCAATATTTGTATAACAGTAAATTGAGTTCTAGAATTAAGCAACACATTTTATACATTTTGCTTAATAATTGGTGATTAGAATTATTTTTAAGCTTTGTACAGTTATTCACTCTTCTCAGGTGGTAACATCTACGGTCAAGGTTTCTTGTACTACACTGAAATTCTTGAAATATATATATATATATACACATATTTATAAAACTAGATAATGAATTCTTGAGGGGTAAGGAAGCAGTGCTCCTCTCTGTGTTGCTATAACTCAACACAGTTGCTAGAAACACAGTAAGTACCTTCTAAACTATTGAGTGAATAAAATGTGGTAGGATATTCCTTCTACTCATTTTCTCCAAACCTACTTATCTTTTAGAACCAGCTCACATTCTCCTGGTAATTCCAATTTTCATCAGATTACTGTGCTATCCAATCCTTACTTTTGCTTAGACATATCATTCTACATCTTTAAATGATTGGAGTTAGCTAATTTGTAAAGCCCTCTTTAAACCTAGGTATGATCTATACTATAAAAATCACTCTTAACTGAAGCTAGATGGTTTGATTCCCACGTTAGCTGGTAGTTTCTACTCCCTTCAACTCCAGCTCAGGTTATACGTCTGTTCCTCAGGAGAGACTTCAACACCTGTGGACCAGGGCGGAATCTGCATGTGCTCCTCTCACTGCAAGCTGTGCCATTAACAATGACATCAATTACTTGTTTAAGGTTCATTGTGCCCCTTGCCATGTGGGCTTCCTGAGGCAGAGGACTTGATTGACTTCCTATTTGCCTTTTTTTTTACTGTTAAAATTTTCATTTATTTTTAAGGCAGAGCAAGAACACAGAGAAGTCGTCCATCTTTTGGTTTACTCTCCCACAAAGAGCCAGCGTTAGGCCAGGTTGAAGCCAGGAGTCTGGAACTGCATTCAGGACTCCCATGTGTGAGGCAGAGATTCAAGCACTTGAGTCATCAGCTGCTACCTCCAAAGATTTGCATTGGCAGGGAGCTGGACTGAAAGAAGCAGCAGGACTGGAAACTATCGTATGATGTGTGTCCCAAGCTCTGACTTAGCTGCTGTGCCACAACACCTGTATTGACTTCCTATTTTCTTGCTATTTTTGAGTCCAATTCAGACCCTGCAAACAGAGAGGTCCACTACATCATTGTTGAATAAATGCTCCAGGGATATATGTATTTTTCTTCTCTCTGCTTTTAGCATCACCAACAAAATACACGAGCTGTTGTTAATAGTGGCTGCAACAATGCCTTGGCAAGTGACAACTTCCAGGTTTTGTTTTGGTTTTTCATCAGAATGCTGAGTGTAGGAAGAGTTTGGACTGTCTATGACCTTTAAGAACTCCGCCTTATCACTATATATAATTTTTAAAGATTATATTTATTTACTTTGACAAGGGGGGGGCGGATCTTCCATCTCCTGGCTTACTCCTCAAATGGGCACACAGGTGGCGTTGGGACAAGTCAAAGCCAGGAGCCTTAAATCTCCCCTGTGGTTGGCAGGGGCCCATATATTTGGGCTACATTCCTTTGTTTTCCTAAGCACATTAGCAGGTAGCTGGTTTGAAAGAAGAGCAGCCAAGACTGGAACAGGTGTTCCAGTAAGGGGCTGGTTTGTAAGCAGAGGCCTAACCTGCTGTACCATAACACCATCCCAGTATCCATATTTCAAATAAAGGCTTCCAATAATGGGATGCTTCCAATATGTGGAAAATAAGACTTCTCTCTTGAGCAAGTCCATGTAGTTACTCATATCAGCAAATGAAGCACATTGTAATTTAAGGTGTTGACAGATTCCCTAGGAAACTCAGTATTTTTCTTAACCTGCTAAATAGAGCTTCTATAATTAAAAAATAAGGAGGGGGGAAAGGAAGTATGGTTATCTTCTTAGAATCTTAGAATTGTAGCTAGGAAATACATGATCTCTTTATCTTAATAATTTTTTTAAAAAAATTAAAAATAACATTAAGTCATTGTTTCTTTCATAGTCAAAAAATACTGTCCTCCTCTGTTTTAAAATACAATATTTGCATAGACCATTTTATGCTGGGACAGTGCATAGGAGACTGTCTATTGGTCATCCATCTATGTATCTATTGAGAAGCCCATCTAAACTCTATTCCAAAGAATGATGTGGGAAAAAATTCAAGAATACAGTTAAGATTAGTTTATTTCAATCTGCTCCAATTCATTCTGCAATTTAGAAATGATCTATTACCACGTGTACAGTAATTCAATTGCATTAGCGGCTAGGTTTAGTATTTAGAAATGGAATACTCCAACCAAAGCATATTATAGTTCTCAGAATCAAGTATGAAAATGATTTTGAAGGATAATCAATATAGTGAATAAATAAAGCTTAGCTGGAGAAAAAAGGTTCCCAGAAATGCATTAATCTCAGAAATGTAGCAGAAATAGCCAATTAAATGTACATAATCAAGTTCTACAAAGAAAAATTAACAGATGGCTAAAATGTGTTTCTATTAAAGCCCTTATTTAAATGAGTGCTTTTAGTCAATCATCTCTTTCTAACAACTGGATAAGAATATCGAATTTTCTCATTCTGTGTTTGTTTCATTGTATTTTTATATACAATAATTAGAAATAAACAAAATAAAAATATACAGGGAGTCCTGCCCACCCTTCTGTTTGTAAGTGGAAGCACTGCTTTCTTTCTCTGGAAGTTCTGATTGCATAACATCCTTTGAACAGATCTGTCTCTTCCCTTCCAAGGTTTGGGGGGATGACAGAAAGCCAAGAGCCATGATTCTGAAGGAATCTAGTGAAGCAGTAGTCTGAGTTGTAGCGAAAATGAATTATTATGGAAAAGGATTCTGAAATGACAGAAAAATACCAACCCAAACAGGAACAAGAGTGGACTAATTGTTTCGTAAAGTGATTATAGCCAAGGAAAGAAAATCAAAGCCAGGTGTTCAGTTGAGAGAACTTCAAGTGCATCTCTTTTGTGTTCCTGGTTAGTCCAAACACCTCCATTGGGTTGTCCAGTTTTATAATTTATGGAAAATTGTGCAGGAGGCTGGGGATGGCTGCTGGGATCTGGGAGAGAATGAAGCTGTTGGAGAGGACTCACATTGGGCATAGCCACTCAGTCGTTGGTCATTCAAACCTCCTTCAGTAAGATGAGCTACTAATACGCAGGGCCATCCGGGATCATTTCTTGGCAAGATAACCCCACCTGCCACACTGCACCTTGCTGGTAGAGGAAAAAGACCTAAGCCAAGTGCCAGGTGGCCAGGGCACTGCCACCGCTGCTCTCTTCTATCTTCTTGGCACTTCTTGGCAGGAACTAAGGCACTTGCTCTGGTTATGAAGGCCCAATACATGTAGAACAGTCACCTCCCATATCACAAAGGCATTTGCTATGTTTTTTATTAGTGGCACTAAATAGATCTGAAGCAAACTTTTAAAAATGACTTTTGACCTGTGATGTCACATTTTAACTGACTATTTATTCTATGTCTTTCACTTCTTCCTATATCAAATATTTAATGTGATCATATGTGCCGATTTTGATTTTTAACAATCTTTATCTTAATATTGGCAATTTGTTTTTTAAAAGATTTATTTATTTATTTGGAAGTCAGAGTTACACAGAGAGAGGAGAGGCAGAGAGAGAGAGAGAGAGGTCTTCTATCCACTGGTTCACTCTCCAATTGGCCACAATGGCCCAAGCTGTGCCAATTCAAAGCCAGGAGCCAGGAGCTTCCTCCGGGTCTCCCACGTGGGTGCAGGAGCCCAAGCACTTGGATCATCTCCTACTGCTTTCCCAGGCCATAGCAGAGAGCTGGATCAGAAGAGGAACAGCTGGGACTAGAAGCAGTGCCCATATGGGATGCCAGTGCTTCAGGCCAGGGCGTTAACCCCCTGCGCCACAGTGCCGGCCCCAGCAATTTATTTGTTATGAGCTTTCATTCTGTTGATTGACATTAATTTTTGTCTGGATTTCATTGTAACACAGAGAGTAATTCACATTTTACCTTCACTAGACCTTCCACCATTGTCCACATTGGTGCAGCCTGTGCATTAGCAAACACTGGGCTCTTAAGCTGACATGCTCCTTCTCCTGAGGCAGAGACCTTCTTCCATGGCTTTCCTTGAGTCTGGTTTTAAAGAGAAACTTACACCCTAAGATTTCCAAGAAATACTGCACTCTGAGATAAAAACATACTCTATGTAAGCAATAAATAGATATACAATTGAGATGAGGCTAAAGAAATCCAGAATTGTAATTTATTTTATAAGTTCATATCAATATGGAGCTTTTTTATACTTTTTTCTTTGCTCTTTTCTTCTAAATTCTGCTATAGTTTTGCTAAAATTATACATAAAATTTAAATTATTTAATTGTGATAATTCCTCTCCTACATAGTCTCAATTGACACAGGCTAGATTGCAAAGGTGGTATGCCTTTTTTCTTTATGCTCATAGAAACCTCCTCTTGATACTTTCAATTCGCACCAAGGTGATTTCTTTTTTTTTTTTTTTTTTTTTTTTTTTTGACAGGCAGAGTGGACAGTGAGAGAGAGAGAGAGAAAGGTCTTCCTTTTGCCATTGGTTCACCCTCCAATGGCCGCTGCGGCTGGTGCAATGCGCTGATCTGAAGCCAGGAGCCAGGTGCTTCTCCTGGTTTCCCATGCGGGTACAGGGCCCAAGCACTTGGGCCATCCTCCACTGCACTCCCGGGCCACAGCAGAGAGCTGGCCTGGAAGAGGGGCAACCGGGACAGAATCCAGCGTCCCGACTGGGACCATGCAGGGGACACAGATGTTGGCAATGACCAGAACTGCTCCAGCTCACAAAACGAATTTGTTAGATAGGATAGGCAGAGTCTTCCAGACCCTGGACAGGCAGGGTCTGCACTACGCCCCTCATAAGCAAGAAGCAGTTAGAGAAGAGATGATTCGACGTCCATCAGCTCCCCTTGTGATTAAGGGATGGAGTCTCTGAGCGGGGAATGAAGTAGGCAGGCATACAGGTTAAAATCGATTAGGTTTGTGAGCTGGAAGACCATGCCTTCGCCACGCCCCTGTGTGACTTCATGCCCCTACCTGGCCACTCCTTAGCGCCCACCGGCCAATCAGGCTAATTAACCAATCCCCTTTGGAAGAGGGTTAAAAGCCTGGGACAGTGTGTCCACCCTCTTCTTTTCCCCGGCCTCTAGCCAAGGAGGGTACTGGCTGTAGCCCTGCACTTCCAGGGTGTGTGGCCTTCAGGCCTAGATTCTCCTCCACGTGGCTGGTTCCTGATACTCGGTATGAACCCAGATTTACCTCCCTCTCTCTCTAAGATAAAGCTCTCACTCTCCTACGCATCTTTCGCACTAAGTGAGAGCCTAAAATGTTAAAAAAAAAAAAAAAAAAAAAAAAAAAAAGTAAGCTTAAGGAGCACATACAACGTCCAGGATCTACTTTGGATTCATTAATTCATTGAAACCTCTCACCAACTCTGTTTTATGTAATATTATTATTGTGATTGACGAATGAGTAAAATATGGCACAAAGAAGTTAAGAACTTGTCCATATTCACACAGCTAATAATATTTCAGAGGCAGAAGACAGAGTCGGAAAAATACACATTGAGTGGCAGCTTTGTGGTGCAATGACAGCATCCTGTATGGATAGCTGAACCAAATCCTGGCTGCTCTGATTCCCATCCAACTCCCTGATAATGCACCTGAGAAAGTAGTGGAAGATGGTCCAAGGGTCTGGGCACCTGGCACCCTTGTAGGAGATCTGGATGGAGTTCTAGGCTCCTGGCTTCAGCCAGTTAGGGAGTGAACCAGCAGATGGAAAATCTCTTTCTCTTTGTGTCACTTTCTCTGTCACTTTGCCTTTCAAGTAAATAAAATAAATCTTTAAAAGTGATACAAACTTGGAGATGCAATGACTTTGAACAGCCTTTGTCTCAAATGTTGAGGGATAGGTGCTTTTTTTTAATGCGAATTTTTGAACTCTACTTTTTAGAGTTGATCTTCTGTGTATAAAGTTAATTGAAAATGGATCTTAGTAGAGAATGGGTCTGGGAATGGGAGAGGGAGGAGGAAGAAGGGTGGGAGGAAGGGTAGGAGTGCGAGTGGGAGGGCGGTATGGTGAGAAGAATCACTATATTCCTAAGTTGTACTTACAAAATGCACTAAGTTTATATTCCTTGAATAGGAGGTTTCTTTGGAGAAAAAAAAATGATATGCATTGAGATTAAGGTCTCTATGAGTTTCCTATGTTCCTAATTTAGAGAAACTGATATACTTGCTCATATTGTCTCTAACTCTCTTTATCTCTAACTAAACAAGAATGTATCTTTTGTGTCCATGGATGACTGAGGTGGTATTACTTCTCAAGGTAAAGAATTGATAGTTTTGCTTGCATGACCCATAAGAATGAAACTGACATCTTATGATTTGATTATTGTTGACAGCCTTTATCTACACACCCGTGGAACAGTGGTCTTTCTACTTTTTATTTGTTGAACACTATGGCTGGTGATGCATTAAGACTGTAATTATAAAGTAAGTTGAAAGAATGAACTGCAGAAAGTAAAGGAAAAAAACTAAAGGGAGGAAGAAGGAGGGACTGAGGGAGGGAAGAAGTGTGGAGTGAGGGAGGTATGGTTATCCTCTTAGAATTGTATCTATGATTATTGAAATCTGTTCTCTTTATATTAATAAAAACAATTTTCCAAAGGATTTAGGTCTTCTAAGCTCAGGGCTCCTTGACTATGAAACAAGTTCACCTTGTGTACAACATACAACGTCGACCTGGGTTTTCCCTGCAACACATCCGTGGGACTAAGGAGACAAAGGGAACCTATCTGAACATGAAGCTTGTACTGACTGCTATGCCGAGGGTAACAAAGTCCCTTTCCTCAGACTCCAGAGTTCTATGTCTTCTGCCTGAAACCACAAAACGGTAGCCAGCCAACATGTTAGCTTGCAAGTATAGTAAAATCTCAGATAGCTCACAGTTTACAGTATAGCAATTGTATGTTGGCCACAAGATGAGAAATAAGTTATGAACACCACTGACACTTTCGTCTAAGGTTATTTGGGAAAGATGGCTCCAAAAAAAGTGTCAGGAAGCACAAACAGGAACATATTTGTGAAGAAGACAAATGTTTTCTACATGTTTACTGTTGGGGATGTTTAACATATCCTTGAAAACTGTGGATTAAAGGGCAGGGATTTAGGAAAGCAGAGAAGACACCTCCATCTCACAATGCAGTGTCTCGGTTAATTCCCAACTCTGGCTCCTGACGTCAGCTTCCTGCTAATGAACAGCCTGGGACACAGCAGTGATGGCTCAAATAGTTGGGTTCCTAACACCCATGTGGGAGTGCTGAGTGCATTCCCAGCCCCTGGCTTTGGACCCATCCCAGTTTCAGCCTTAGGGAGTCCTTGGGGAGTGAAACAGTGGATGGATCTCCTGGCTAGATCTCTGTCCCTCTCACTTTCTGTATTTCCCTCCCCATCTCTATCACGTAAATAAATTCTCCAATCCAAGTACTAACCAGGCCCGACCCTGCTTAGCTTCCGGAACAGAGAAGATCAGGCATGTTCAGGGTGGTATGGCCATAGACTCGCAGAAATAAATTCTTTACAAAGACATCTTTTGGGAATAATGAAAACTAAATAGATTGCTCTAGAAAATCTGACATACAACACCTAGAATCATATTTGGCTAAAATAGTGTAAAAATAAATTGTTAAGATAAATTGTCAAATTTTTTTTTTTTTTGACAGGCAGAGTTAGACAGTGAGAGAGAGAGAGACAGAGAGAAAGGTCTTCCTTCTGTTGGTTTACCCCCCAAATGGCCGCTATGGCCAGCATGCCAGGAGCCAGGAGCCAGGTGCTTCCTCCTGGTCTCCCATGCAGGTGCAGAGCCCAAGCACTTGGGCCATCCTCCACTGCCTTCCCGGGCCTCAGCAGAGAGTTGGACTGGAAGAGGAGCAACTGGGACAGAATCCGGCACCCCAACCAGGACTAGAACCTGGTGCCGGCCAAATTGTCAATTGTTAAGATAACTATTAAGTAGAGATTAGAAGTTATTAGGGAAAAATGATGGCTTAGGCCAGAATTTTTAAAAGGGAGTATCGATGGAAGTTTGATCTAATGAGAAGTATCCAGAGTGGGAATCATCAGGGAAATCAGAACAGGACAGAGTCCTGTGATACGGAAGTTAAGAAAGAGGAGTACTAGAAGTTAAAGGCAAGAAATTGAAGTAGAATAAGGTGTAAAGGTTAAGGAAGATGAGGAGGGAACAGACACCCAACACGGAGATGCTCTTTTCAACTGAGTGAGTGTGGTTGCAGATCGTTCTCAAGGAATATTCCAGTTGAAACAAATGGCACCCAGATGAAAACAGCAGCATAGAATTTCCTCGTACAGATTCAGAGAAATCAGGGAGGCATTCTAAATTCCAGGTAGCCAGTAGGTCCCTAGAAGACACGTGGGCAGACCAACACTCTGAGCAGCAAACTTTACTCCTACTTGCTACTCTTATCTTCAGACTTGCAAAAAGTATGATGCAACAAAAGTATTTGTTTATTCTTTCAATACATGCTTAGCTAGTAACTGTTGTAGTCCTGAGACTACAAAATTGAGAAAAATATCATCACTGACTCAAGTTGACGTAAATCACCATGTGTCATCTAATGGAAATTGTGGTATTTCTCACCAAAAGAGGATGTCAGGAAATCATCAAGGGAAAAGATCCAACTTTTGAAGATGTGAATCGAAATCTCCCAGGGGCTGATGTTTGTATTAAGTATTGATTCTCTGAGGATGAATAATGCAGGAAGAGTGAGTTCCAGGCCATGGTGACAACACATCAGAGTGTCACTGGCCTGGAGAAAGCTGACACTCAGGAAACTAAACAGGTTGAGCAGAGCTGGCATTTTCATGATGAACAGGAGAAGGAAGAGGTACAGCAGGGTGGTTGATCAGGCACCCACACAGCAGGTCTAACATGGGGTTTATTCTAGTGCCTCTGAGGTATGGACTTTTAAACAGAGAAATAAAATAATATTTACTTTTTAGAAAGAATATTCTGACAGCAATGTGGAAGGGGATAAGAAAAACGGCAGAAAAGAATCCATAAGTGACTGGAACAGTCTGACAATGAAAGGGCAGAGGAAGCAGCACAGTGGGGCAAGGGAGGTGGGCTTGGGAATGTTGCGCAGGACGCAAGGTAGAGAGGAAGGAGAGCTGGGAAAACACAGCTAACCACTGGCTCACCCAGGTGAAGAAATGTCTTCCTAGTTCTATCTAACCAACATGTTTGACGGAAGAAACAAATGGAGCCGGCGAGGCCGGCGCCGTGGCTCACTTGGCTACTCCTCTGCCTGCGGCACTGGCACCCCAGGTTCTAGTGCCGGTTGGGGTGCCAGTTCTGTCCCGGTTGTTCCTCTTCCAGGCCAGCTCTCTGCTGTAGCCCAGGAGGGCAGTGGAGGATGGCCCAAGTGCTTGGGCCCTGCACCCTCATGGGAGACCAGGAGAAGCACCTGGCTCCTGCCTTCAGATCGGTGCAGTGCACTGGCAGTGGCAGCCATTTGGGGGGTGAACCAACAGAAAAGTAAGATCTTTCTCTCTGTCTCTCTCTCACTGTCTAATTCTGCCTGTCAAAAACAAAACAAAACAAAACAAACAAACAAAAACAAAAACAAATGGGGGCCGGCACTGTGGCTTAGCCTGGTAAGTCGCACTGGCATGACAAGTCACAGCGCCTGTTGGAATCACTCCTGCTCCACTTCCAATCTGACTTCCTGCTCGTGTGCCTGAGAAGGCAGTGGAAGAAACCCAAGTTCTTGGGCCCCCGCCAAGCCGAAAGAGGGTGGTCAAAGAGAGCTCTTCCGTCTACTGATTTACTCTTCAAATGGCCCTAAAGGCCAGGGTTGGGCCAGGTCAAAGGCAGGACCCAGGAATTCAATCCAAGTTTCCCACATAGATGACAGGTGCCCACGAATTGGGCCATCTCCTACTACTTTCTCAGGTGCATTAGCAGGCAGCTAGATTAGAAGCAGAGCAGCAGGGATTTGAACAGACACTCTGACATGGGATGCCAGCGTGGCAGGTAACAGCTTACTGGCTGCACCATATGCCAGCCCAATCAACTAATTCCTAACGGACTATAGAAGGAATGGGATATACAACAATGTCTTTTGATGATATATTTTCATTTTTTTCCTCTTTACATTTTTTCAGATGGCCGTAGTTTTCTAACTCTCAAAAAAAAAAAAAATGGTGTGTGTGTATAAAAGATAGAGTAGAAAATGCTGTAAGTGTAACAGACATAATGGACCAGAGATGTATAGAGGCAAAGGATGCCTTATTCTTCCAACAACATAAAAAAGTAGGTGGATATAGAGATGGGTTTTCCTATTTGCTTTTGTCAAAATAAGAAGTTACTTTGGAAAGTTACAACGTAAAGAAACTGCCTTTGTCCCCCTCCAGCTTGTTAGAATCTTCAGCTGCCTTTACTCATTACCGACTTCCTGCATCTTCTTCAGATTTAGAAGAATGTAGATTTTTACAACAGGAATTGAATTCTAAACTGGTACTGTGGATACCGTGGAAAGGAAATCAACTGCCCACAGCACATGGGACACCACCACAGTGGTCATTCCTCAAGTGGCCACTCACAAAGTGACTTTGTCAGAAAACAGCATCAAGAAGTTACTTAATTTGAAAGAAAGTAATTGTCAACCTGCAATTCTGCTGTGGTGCCAAAAGGAAGGCCATTCATCACAGCTGCACACCCCAATGCGTTCAGCATTTGAAATCAAATTGTGTATCATGCTGAAGTCTTACATTTGCCCATTACTTCACTAATTCCAAGCCCATGACTTGTTTCAGAACACACAGAGAGCCCAGCACAATCCGCACTGGGCAGTTGCACCTGATGTTCTTGTGGCTTCAATTACACAGATCATTCAGATAGAAAATCCACAATGGGTCCTCTTATCATTCAGCACACAGACTCCATTCAAGCAATGAAATGGGTTTCAAATTCATTTCTTAGCATTTCCAGGTGTATTTCTATTGCAGAATTATACAATTTTTGTCTCGTTTTCTGCCATCACCTCTCACAGATAGCTTTATTGATTCCATGACAAATAACTCACTCAGCTTGTAACTACCATGTTATTTGAAATTTCTATTCAAGGTTTTCTGGACCATTCTCCTTTATAAATAGAGTCACTTTCTTATTATTTATTCTACTGAATATCACAAAAGTGGATACCAAGGATGTGATATTAGCTTTCCCAAGTGAGGAATAAAACTGACTTATGTTCCATGCCTAGCTCAGCTATGAAAGGAACGTTCCGAACACTCAAGATTTGTGCATCCTGCTGCTTTTCCTATCTAAATTTTAAAATTATTGCATTTCATAGTTATGAACATGATGAAATCATTATATTTCTTTTATTTTGAGAAAGAAATTAATATATATCTTTGGATAACTAACTCAGGGCAAAAAAAGAAAACAGAAAGAAAAATTTGGTCACCAAGTAAATTAAAATGTGATTTTCTAGCATCACCTTTTAATTAGAAAATGTTGACCCATAGTACTGCCCATATCTACAACCTGTCCAAAAAAGGCAGTTGATAACCAATAGAAAGAATTGGTTGAAAGAGAGAAGGAAGAATTTGAGAGAGAGATGGTGAATTGAAGAAAATAGAATCACAAAAGAAGATTATCCAGTAGAAAAAGGGACAAGGACAGGAGATCTGGGTGTTGAGTGAGAGTTACCTGTTTTGTGAAATATCCATGCTGCACCGTCAGAGACTATCCCAGGTACAAATTTGGCCAAGGGGCATTTTTGACCTAAAGGACCAGATGGAGCAGTGCCTGTGTCTGCCGTCAGAATTAGGACATAACTGACTCTGGTCACAGCGCATTAGATCACAATTTAATCTGACTTCCCTAGACTTAGGCCGAGTGAATGGATCCATTCATACAAATGGAGAGCACACTTGCTGCCACAGAGACAGACCCCAGGGGTCATTGGGGAGCAGGTGAAGAAGACTTAGCTGGGGATAACTAGTCCCAGAAAGCCAAGAGCAGTTGCATATAATGCATCTTTTCAGGTAAGTCCTGAAGAAAAATTTGTTAAATTTGTCAAGTGCTAGGTAAGAGTAAAGAGTGATCAGGAAGTTAACAAAAAAAGAATTCTTTAATGGAAAGATCAGTATTTGGGATAATGGAAAGAGTAGTATTCCAGGGTCTCTGAGGCCCAGCGGGAGCTGTGTGGGCACAGTGAGCAGGAGGGATGCAGGCGAGCAGGAATGTGTGCCCGCAGCTGGCTGGAACACTCTGCTGGGCACGCAGAGTGGCAGGCTCAGGCGCAATGGCCCGGATTTCCACATCCTGTTTCATAGCTGTGACTTCGCCATTCCTTGATTTGGTTGCTGTCTTCAAAATTGATGACTCTGTTCAAAAGCGTAGCTGAAAGAGACCAGCTCGATACATCAGTTTAATTCTATCATAAAAATAAATTAAAGAAATGAATGTTAGTGTCCTCCATAGGAAAAGGACACAATACATACAGATAGAGACTCTCAAGCTTGAAAGGACTTTAAGAATTATTTGTGTTGCCTTCTTTCGTAAAGTTAAATACAATAAATCAAGTTAAATAAAATAACTCCTTTGTTTTTCCAAATGGCAACATGAATTAGGGCCACAGCATTTGTATAATTTGTCTACTGTGGCTCAATGTTTATAGCCAAGTTGCAAATTTACTCACACACAAACTTAACTGCACAAACAAATCAATCAGTTTGCTCCTTGTGTATGACTAATCCAATGTTTGAGATTCTTCCACCTTCCCACCTCTCCCCTTTAAAGAAGTTAGATTTGCTCTATCTGCATAAGAAAAGATTGACCAACTTATTTGGTTTAAAATAGTTTGAACATTTAGGTCCTTCAGAGTGTCTTTAAAAATGTTGCTTGGATTTTCAGATTTCTGTGCTCTTCCTCCTCCCACATGCAGTAGCAAGTCCTCTGTGCTGTAGACAGCTTCTGGGACCCACGCAGTGCCATCACAGCTTTGGCCTTCTTCGTCCTCCTGATCAAGGCTAACCTGTTAGCAACGGCTTAGTTTTGAGAAGGGTTTCATTCACTGCCTGGTCTCCCCTCACTGGGTCAGGCTCTAGAAGTGATCAAGGCCTGAGGTGGCACATTTCCTCTGCTGCTTTTATTTGGAGACCTTTGGGCTTCCTGCACAGAGCCCCCGGCCAAGGCCATCTACCTGCAGATAGGGCCAACTGGCGACCTTTTCAGTCAGCCTCCTTCTCATTCCTTCTCAGAACCAGGGTGGCACAGAGGAAAGCAGGGCTCCAAGCTGCTACACATTAGCCCCTTCTGGAGCCAACTGTGCCTCAAGCTTCCCCCAGTGTGGACACTCTGAAGCTGTCACAGGGCAATCTGCTGAGGCAACCCCCACCTGCTAGTCTAACGGCCCTATACTGGGCATTTCCAGTTCACGGGTCTGATGCATTTGGACTAGGAGGAGGACACAGGGACCCATGAGTCTGAGCCTCCTCCCTTAAACTTCTTCCTCACATTTCTCAGAAGCTCCCAGCTCCACAACTCCCTACACAGTCAGACTTGTTCTTCCTTTACCCTGTCCTCCAAAATCCTACAAAGGAAAAACTACCTCAAGGCCTTGCCTGCATTGATAGGAGGTGTAAAACCTACACATTCTGAGATTTCTGTCTGAGATGTCTACGTTTGACTGTTGCTACTTCTTGGGAAACTCTTAAAGTTCAACTCTTTGTAAAATTCAACTTAGAAGAGTAATTGTTTCTCTTTACACTTATTTCTTAACAGTCTGAATCTGACAACACGCCTGGAAAGGTAGGTGCCTCAGGCTCATGAGGTTGGAATCAGAGCCAACCTAAAGTAAAAGAAACACAGGACTTCTTTGATGCGCTGAGAAAGTGAGTGAGAAATTAATTGATCAAACTAAGAAGTGGTACATTTCAGAGAGTGCAAAAGGACCCAGTGCCACAATTTAAAATGTCACTGAAAGCATAATGAATCAGTTATTTCATATGCTAAGAATTAATCATAATTAGAAATTTTGTGTCCTAAGGAAAAATAGCATCCTCTACTATTTGACAATATTCCAACTGAGCCTCCTGGAAAGCTGCTTGGTGGGTACAACAAAGAAAGGTATGGTGACCTGAAAATATAATTTGTGTAGGGAGCTGGAGAGGATGGAGAGAGAAAATGGAAGTAGGATGCTAGAATATGAGACCAGGAGAAAACTAAAACTGGGTCAAGACTAACAAGTCAAAATGAGCAGAAAAGCATGACTGACTTTTAAGGGGTTTGAGAAAATTGAACATTGTAGGATAGATATAGAAAGGAATTGGAAAGACTTCTGGGAACAACGAGAAAGCAGCTAGAAATTATTTTCCTATAAAGTAATAACACAATCCACACAGGAAGTTGGATTTAAGAAACTCTATTTCTCATAGAGAGTCTACATACATTTCTTACAGGGAATCAATGGCAGACCTGTTAGGGAATTATGCAAATCTATCGAGGAACTGAATCACTTTTATTACTATGTGATTTGAAGCAGAGCACACATGGCTTATCTAAGAACTTAGGAGAACATATTCTTGACAGTATAGTGTCATTGCAATGCAGAAAGCGTTGGCAAAGCAGAGGAGAGAGGTTTGCTGTTATTGTACCATCCTTTGAGATACAACGTGTCCCTAGCATAGTGTTCTTTGTCTTGTTTGGAAACCAGTTAGCACAACTCTGACCTAAATTCTCTGGCTCATTCATTTTTTATGTGTGGCTAAGATTTTAACTTAGTGACTTCATTGTTTCCCTGGTTTCTTCCTTCTGAAAAATATTCACTAAAGTTTTCTGTAAGCCCAGTGATAGAGGACATGGTGGCTTTGCATAGGTGATAACTAAATATGTACCCACCTAAAATATTTTGGGCCCATACATCTACTCAAAAATATCCAGATAGCACCTACTGCTTTCCAGGGAACATCCTAATATGTGATTTATGCAATTGGAGTGAAATATATGGTCCCTGGCATCATGTGGTATTCCATTTACATGGAAGATAGCAATTAATTAGCCCAATACCAGGTTACTCTATGCCAAAAGTGCACCAGTGACAGACCTGAGTAAGCCCACGGGAGTGGGCGGTCACTGTCTAGCACTTTCATTCTGCCTAAGCCAACAGTGTAGGAGATGTTGGTCAACAGCTAGCCCACATATGGAAGGTAACAAACATCATCATCACATTCACTTTTGAAAGATCAGCTTGGAAAATGTGCCTTTTCTGGGTAGTCCCAAGCCAGGGCCCAAAATTGATTGGTACAAGACTCACTGGTGGTTCTGGACAAAACCCATCTATAAAAGAAGAAAAGTGTAGAAAAAGATTATTTACAATACCAACATGCAAAAAATATGAATTTTCATTACAAGCCTTAATGTTGAGAATTAAATATACTACAAATATATTTAAAGACTAGTTTATTCATATATACCATAATAAGCTGTCACCTTCCTGAGATTAATTTGGAAAACCCATTTTGTATTTTTTACAAACCCATAACCTTGGCTTGAAATACCCAGGTGTTCCCCGTGATAATCAACAAACAACACTCTAGTTAAGCCACCAGCCTTCACAGTAAAGTTCTCTCTGGACACAAATTATGTGATTTGTGCAGATTGTATTCCCAATAGAATCTTGTGACCTTCACAAATGTTCTGATTGTTACCCAAAATAGCAAAACACAGCTTTCCACATAAAGTCTAAAATGGCCATAACCTAGTATTCTGCCCACTCCTGACTCCCAATGTGTTCAGTGGGCTTTGTTATGGCATCATTGCTTCCTTGAGTATTTTTCCTCTTCTTATATGGAGAATGGCTCCCCATTCTGACTCCACTCTCTACAGGCATCATTATCTCCAAACACTCACCACTAGACCTATCCACTCCCAAGCTCCCTTCCCTCTGGATGGTTTCCTAAGTGAAACAATAAAGAGTCCCATTAGGGTCTCCAGCACATCTTTCTCACCACCACTAAGATGTAGGCTTTGACAGATCCCACTTAAAATTTCACCAGTCATTGCTTCTATTAGATTGCATCATCTCTCAGAACTGCTGCATTTTCAAATTCTTGAAATCTGAAATTCCTCTTAGTGACCACCCCCTTCTATTATTTATATCTCAAACCACTGTTTTACTTAGTTCTTTTTCGAAAACAAACAAATAAAAAAACTAACTTTTGGATAACAGAGGGAAAGAGATAGAGTAAGCAAACTGTGTGGTTATTTTTAGGTGATTAATTTTGTTTAGACAAATATGAGACTTAAAATCGGCACCTAAAAGATGTCAGTAACCAAGTCAGCACAATTTCACAAGCAGTCTACAGAATCGAGGCTACGCAGAGTCGCATAGATGGAAATAAAAATTATCCAGGTGTTCTTCCTTTCAGCCTCCTTTTGTTCTTCTTTGAAAGGCAGATCTTTTTCTTCCACTGCAAATAGGCTACCTCCAGGTAGCCAGGGAAGATTCCTACCAGCATCGTCTTTTTAAATTTTTTTTATTTTTTATTTTTTTATTTTTTATTTTTGACAGGCAGAGTGTACAGTGAGAGAGAAAAAGACAGAAAGGTCTTCCTTTTCCATTGGTTCACCCCTCAATGGCCGCTACGGGTCGGAAGCCAGGAGCCAGGTGCTTCTCCTGGTCTCCCATGAGGGTACAGGGCCCAAGCACTTGGGCCATCCTCCACTGCACTCCTGGGCCACAGCAGGGAGCTGGACTGGAAGAGGAGCAACCGGGACAGAATCTGGCGCCCCAACCAGGACTAGAACCCCGGGGTGCTGGCGCCGCAGGTGGAGGATTAGCCTAGTGAGCCACCACACCGGCCCTACCAACATCTTATTTAGCAACATCCAGGTATAAAAAGGACTTCTTTCTATCCAGAGAAAAGCAGATTGGTCCTTTCTGAATTGCATGCCTACACCTTTAGCCAATCATTCATTGTCAGACAGAGAGAACAATATAATTGACTTGTGGTTACCTTGATAGCCAGTGTCCAGAGTTTATTAGAAAGAGGAGAAAATAGCAGAGTGTGTTAAAATAATTGGACAAATCAACCAACATTACCAATATCACTAACTTCTCTCAAATCTCTAGGATTTGTTAATTTCTCACTTGTGGGATTATTTGCTCCAGCCTCCTCCCACTTCTGGGACTAATCATTTCTTACCCATAATTTATGATACTTTATAATTTCTCTTTCTTTTTTTAAGAAATTTAATTTATTTATTTGACAGGTAGAGTTACAGACAGTGAGAGGGAGAGACAGAGAGAAAGATCTTCCTTCCGTTGGTTCACCCCCAAAATGGCCACTACGGCTGGAGCTACGCTGATCCGAGCCAGGAGCCAGGAGTAAGGTGCCTTTTCCTGGTATCCTACGCGGGTGCAGGCGCCCAAGCACTTGGGCCATCCTCCACTGCCTTCCCAGGCCACAGCAAAGAGCTGGACTAGAAGAGGGGCAACTGGGACCAGAACCCGGTGCCCATATGGGATTCCAGCGCCACAGGCAGAGGATTAGCCAAGTGAGCCACAGTACCGGCCCGTAATTTCTCTTTCAAGTATGCTTTTGCTCCTAATCCTAGAAGATTCAAATATACTTTCCAGTCCTAAATTTACAGGAGTATTAAAAGCCAGCTGTACTTTGGAGGTAGCCATTAGCTTAATCCTGACCTGCAGACTTCATCCCCACTCTGGTCAGCTGAATCATACAGGCATTTCCTTGAAGCTACTGTCAGACTGTTCAACTTCTTAATTGCGTAGGACCTTCTTAATTTCCTCCAAATGATGAATTTTTGGAAATTTAAATTTAAATGGTCTAAACAAAGCAAAAATTGAAGAAACATGTAGTCTTATTGGATTCCTCTGTATCCTATTTATGTAAAAGACTATCGCACAATTAATGCGTTAGAGAACAATTAGGTGGCCAGGGAGTTCACATTCATCTATTAAAATTAAATCACTAGGATATTAGGAAACAATATTGTCAACCTCCAATATTTCCTCTGTTTCTTAAATTTATCAGCTTTTAGGTCAAATTGGCTGCTTCATTTTGGATTCTTCCCAAAGCTCTCTTGATATGTAGACAGTTCATTTGCATACAAAAAGGCACACAGCATGGCTGGATAAACCAACCATCTGGTCCAGGCAATTTATCTGGATTATTACTGAGCTGTACAAAACTGCGTAAATATATATTCCTAAAATTCCAATTGCTCCTTTATCCATCTGTCTTAGTACCTTTCCCTTAAGCAGCCTCATCCCTTGACACACACACACACACATTCTCTCTCTGTGTGTGTGTCTCTCTCTCTCTCTTCTTGCTCTATTAACTGTTTCTGGTGAAACTCAAATCATAAACCCAGGCCAGTTGATCTAGTGCCAGCATATGCCATTCTGACTCAGTCAGGCATTGCAGCTGATTAACATGCCTTTTCTAATCTCTAGTTGAATTCCCACCAAATTTCTTATTTCTCTGAGTACTTATTCCAAAATGTTTGTCTTCTCTAGTCCTAGATTTCTCATTCTTGAAGGTGATTCATTTCAGAAACTCAGGACAAAGCATATCAGTGAGTAAATATTAGTATGACTGCATCGGTGTATTACTTTTAGCGTAGATTAATGAAAATCAAAACTCAGTGACATGAGGTCTCATTTTTCATAATTAACTGTTGTTATGTTTTAAAATTATGAATAAAGCACCTCTTCATTTATTATTAAGATTAGATCCGGAGATACTAAATGATAACTTTAATTCACTATCCTACGTCCTTACTGGTAAGCACAAAAGACTATATCATGTAGGATATTTAGAGCTGGAGAGAGCAGGGATTTGAAGCCACACTGCCTGAGTTCAATCCTGGCTCTTCTATTTAAAACCATGTGACTGGCAGTCAACCAAATGCTGCTACAGGGATATCCTGGGCTCCCCACCCAGGAGACAATGGCTTGACATTGCCCCATACCAGCAGAGAGTACCTCTTGGCCCCATGTCAGCAGGAAGTGGCTCTAAAGACAGATCATTGTCCCTCTACCTCTCCTGTACTTTTGAGGCTAATGTAATCCCATACAACTCCTGCTTTAAAAAAACAAAAGGGGGCATGCTAGTAAAATTGGCAGTCTTATCTATGGCATGATCTATACCCCAGACACCATCCTAGGCTCTAGCCCCCACCACCACTGCTGGAAGCCAGATGACCACATGGCCCAACCATTGGTGTCAGCCCCACCCCCATCCTAATGGGATTCGCTGCTTCTACTTCCTTTGGCCCCCCACCCAGCAAAGTTTTAAGAGGACCTGTTCCTGAACATGAGGTGTGCTCTCTCTCTCTCTCTCTATGTGTGTGTGTCTCCTTACCTCTCCCTCACTCTCTCTCGATCTGTCTCTTAAGTTCTCCTTCTCCCTCTTTCCTTCTTCCCTCCTTCCCTGTGGACTGTCGGGTTTCCCCCAATAAACCCTTTCACTTAAAAAAATGTGACTCTGGACAATTTACTACATTTTCTGGATTTTTATTTAATTATTTATAACAATGTATATCTCAGAATTTAAAAGCATTTAGATGTTAACAGTTGTTAAGAGTTCAGAAAGCATTACACTTACTATATATGTCTTCCCTAATCTATGCTCTAACACCAAATAGACAGTCCACCTGTGTGGACCTCTTCTGTCCACTTTTATTCTTTCTTCACTTGTACAACCCATGAACTCCCCTCCCCAGCACCATTTACTGGAAGATCTTCATTTGAAGAATTTCCATCATTAACTCAGCGTGCTTCAGTAGAAGCATACACTTGAAATTGAGGTAAAACTTTTAGCCAATATTATTGAGTAACCTTTTGATTATTCTTTATCTTTTCTATGCATGAGAATTCTTCAAAAATATTCAAAGAAAGTATATACTACAAAAAAAACTATGCGTGCTTCAAAATACTTTGTACCAAAATAAACTTACCTTTTAATGCAATTTTCTTTGTATATTCCATTTTAATATCTGCCATGGTCAAGAACAAGTTGACAATCCAGGACAGTTTTTCCCCAGGATATATGCTTTCAGAGACACAACCTTCAATATACTACCTGCAAGTCACTAACTCCCTACTCCACCACTACTCTCCCTGCTCAAACCCATGTTCTACCCACAACATTCTTCTATGAAACTGCTCTGTCCAATTCACTCTCCAAAGCAAAGGAATTGAAGTTTTCTCTCTTATTCCCACCACATTACTAGAATATTCTGTAAGTCACTTGCTCCCTGTATTTTTTGAGAATATTCCTAATTTTCCAAGTGTCTTTTCTCAACACTTCCATTTCATCAGCTTTATGGATTCTCCTGTGCCTTATACTTAACCCTCACTTCATTATACGTTGAAATTCCAATGGTTATTCTTCCTTTGATCTCTATGCATCTAACTCTACAAATTTAGGCTGCGTTTTACCATTAACTATCAAGTTGTATCCACAGCTATGGTTATCATACCTTTATCATCTTTCCCCCAGGTTATATCTATAGGATCTGAACCACCTCTATGTCTGTTCCTCTAATATTACCCTTTTCAACAACCAACGTAATCTACCTAAAATAATAGTGCTTTCTGGACACTTCATAATCTACAGAGTATAGTCTAAATTTTATAATATGTCCTCATGGCCCTACCTCTCAAGTCTTGCCCCACAATGTTCCTGGCCATGCACAATGTTATTTTGACAACACTAAATGTGTAGTTGTTGTGGTTTGAACAGATTTGGTTCCCAAACCCATGCAGACATTTACTACCCAGAGTCACAGGTTCATGGTACCAGGAGGGTAGAATTTTTTCACAAATATGTTGTTAATTGGGGTCATCCCCTTAGGGGTGGTTGAGGGAGTTGTTTGCAAGAACCATAATTGAGCCCAGTCATTCTTGCTGCCTCCTGGTTCATCACACATGATCTTCCCAGTGCAGGCAGTTTACCACAACCATCCTCCAACTTCACCAAACAGCCAAGCCAATGAGTCATACCTGATCTTGGACTGAATCTCCAAAACTATGAGCCCAAATAAACCTCTTTCCTTCATGAGCGGCTTTCCTCAGGCATTTCACTGTAGTAATGAAAAGCTAACTAATGCAGTAGATTAGCATACAAACAGCACAGGTTTCTTTGCTTAGTTTTCTTTCAAACCTTATGCTTTTGCATGTCATTTCTCTTTCCTTTATTCTTTAATACCACGCAATTTTTATGTGTCAATTCCCCCAGCTGCTTTTGACCACCTGATCCTCTAAGCCTGGTTGAATGTCCTATCTCACTGCTCCCATGGTATTCATTTTATTATCCCACTTAAACTATTCTCTTTAATGCTTTAGATATTCTCTGATGACAGAAAAAAATAAGTGTATATATATCCCAGTTCCTTTAAAGCACTATATTTTAAAAAGCATACCATGATATTATTGAATGCATAAATAAATGGTTCAATGAGTGAATAGTTTCATTGGACAGCACAACTCAAGAAACTGACCCTTGAAACCTACTCAGTCACCTCCTTCCTGAAATTCTAAGCCTGTTCATTTCCAAGACGCAAGCTGGTTATTCTGTCCTCCAGTCGCTTTCAGACAGAGACAATGAGTCACCCTCAATTACAGTTCTTAAGACCCTACAGCATATGCAAAATGCCCTACAAGACACTCATCGTTCACACTGTATTATATTTTTAAATGATAATTGTTGCCATAAATGTTCTTACCCACATTTCAGCAAGTAAAAAACTCTGCCTGCTTCAATAAAATGAAAGATTTCAGATTGTTTACAGATGAATTAATCATGACATTATCCCTAGAACTTTTAAATTACATCAATTACATTGCATTTAGCATCACAAATAACCTGCATATTAAACAAATGGCATCTTTTCTCCTATTAATGAAGATCAAATCATTAACTACCACTGCTTGAGTAGCAATGTGTCTGCAGTCAGTGGCTCCCAGGACAGGTGAGAAATCTTGCTCTGTCACAAAATGTATGCCATCCTTTCAGCAGACCATCAATCTTTATGGGACTGGGGAACATTCATTTTCTTTAGGAGTTCATCTACAGATTGATTATAACATTTAGAGGTGGTAGACTGTCCAACACTGACAGCTCCCAAGAGCTGTGTGAAATGATCCACATTAAAGAATCTAGTGGTTGGGCATCTTTGTAGAGCATAAGAAAAGCCCAGCTTTTTGGTTTCCAATTTCACTTTTTAGATACTTAGAATATCTGGATTTAGTTTTTTAATGTCTCTCAAACAGTTGCCTGTTAATGTCCAAACCAACTCAGGTAGAACCTTAAAGACATCAATTCCTGTCTGTTCTCTGAATTATGCATGAATACACAATAAAGTTAAATTTTTGTTTCAATCCACCGATCTCAAAATGCTTACAAAAAGTCACCTCACTTCGTTGTGTTAATTGATGTTACCCTTTACACGTCATAGAATGTTAACTAAATCATAAGCCCTCCAAAATCACATTTCTCCCATTTGTGATCCCTAAATATAAACAATAAGGACAAATACAATATTTAGCCAAAGCAACTCACATCACACTCCTCCTGGAGTATCAGCTTTCTTTGTCATATAATAATAATAATAATAATAATAACAACAACAACAACAGAACTTGTCATCTTAGATCCTTAAAACCACCCCTTACCACCGTGAGTTGATTTTTGAAACTTTACCAAATGGTACTTAGTAGGTTTCTGAGCAGAAAAGAGAAAGGGAATTTGGAACAACTGGCAGTCCCACAACCTCAGAGAACCATAACTAAGACTTTGGCAAAGGGACCGAACACTAAATCCTACCGCTCAGGACTGCTGCGGTCTTCAGGTCTTGTCAGCATCAGAGGGTGATTTGGGTGGATTTTGCATTCTGTGGTACCCTCTTTTATTCCAATTCACTCAGTTGGACATTTTTGAAACCTTTAAGGAAGCAGGCTGCAAATCATCAAGGAAACAAAACTAATACGAGTGAGCAGAGAGCACACTGCTATAGGGTGACCATAGGTGCCAGTTTGCTCAAGCAGTTTATACCTGTTTAACCAGTGTGAAATGTGCGATTCTAGACAATGCTACACAGTCATTCCAGCCACAGTCCTTGCTGGAGCGGTTACAAAGCCACTGAAACATCCCGGAAGGCATGAGCTGACCTAGCGTTGCAGCCAACCTCTTAGCACTGTCTTCCCAGCAGCTAAGGCAGCAGCAGGAGCATTAGCAGCTCAAAGGAGACAGCTGAAAATCAACACTAGGTGCTGTTTAAGACATTCCCTCCGGGGCCCTGGAGCAGGAGAGCCTGGGCCGTGACAGGGGAGGAGGAATGGAAGTGAGGGAAGCTGCACCTCGGTTGGATCATAGAAGTCCAGCAAGGCTGCTGTCTGGGAAGGGGGAGGGGAGTCTTTTCCAGATTTCCCCTTACAAATCCTCCAGACTTACAGCCATGGAAATCTAGCTCCTACTTGAATGCTACATTCAAATGCTACTCACAACATCCTGGAGAAACCTACATGTTAAGAGAAGACTTATTAAGGTGTTGCATTATATTGTGATCCAAATATTGTAAGTAAATTATGTAAAGATAGATAACTTAGAAAAACAGCTCTGTTGTAATGTTAAGTAAAATAAACTGCATATATGTATGAATACTACCTTCATAGCTATATTAAAATTGTAGGAGTGGAGAACTCAAAGGATGTAAATAAAAATGTAAAAAATGTTTATCTTTTAGTAGTAAAATAATTTCCTGAATTTTGTGGGTTTTTTTGCATTTTTCCATTTTTCTTGAATAATCACATACAGTTTCTATAATGTAAACTTCCAAAATGAAGATTTAAGTTCCATAGATTGTTGCACATCTATTGAGTAAGACTCAAGGAAGCAATAATAAGTTTTCTGTTTAGGTTTTTAATTTTTAAATTATAAAAGCTTTTTTGCTGTAATACAAATTTAAAAGATGTTATCTCAAAAATATAAACGAAAGAGGGAGGGAGAAATAGGGAGGGAGAATGAAGGGAAAGAGGGGGAGGGAAGGAGGAAGGGAATATCATTATATTCTTAGAATTGTGTCTACCAACTATGTCGCATCTGTTAAAAATTAATTAAAATTTAAAATTAAAAATAAAGTAGTTCTTGTGCAGGATTGGCTCTGTGCTTGGTCATAGTAATTAAAACAGTGATGACTATTACTGTCATAGTACTTATCAGTTTTTCATTTGGTTTTTGAATTTTGAGTTCCCATATCGCTCTAGTGAAATCATCACTTTTTTAAAGTATCACCTATAATAAAGGAGAAAGAATATGAGGGAAAAATATTTGCCTTTCCAATTTTTCTTTCCACTACCTTCCTTAACAGAAAAAAAATTCTCCAAATACTTGTCTATACCATGTTATTATTTCATCTTCTCCTATGCATGGGCTTCCAGACTCATTTAAATCTGACTTTTGCTCACTCCTTTATTTTAATTTTATTTCTTAAAATATTTATTTATTTATTTCAAAGGCAGAGTTGCAGAAAGAGGGAGAGCAAGAGAGAGATCTTCCATCCACTGGTTCACTCTCCAAGTGGCTGCACCAGCCAGGTGCTGAGCCAGGCCAAAGCCAGGTGCCAGGAGCTTCATCTGGGTCTCTCACATTGGTGCAGGGGCTCATGCACTTGGGTCATCTTGTGCTGGTTTTCCCAGGTACATCAGCAGGGGTCTTGATCTGAAGTGGAAAAGCCAGGATTCGAACCGTGGCCATATGGGATGCCGCATTTGCAGGCAATGGCTTTACCTGCTACACCACAAAGCCAACCACCTGCTTACCCCCTCTACCCTTGTTATGGTGACAGGTTACTGCAATGTCTCAATATCCAATGAGCAACTTTTCAGCACTTTCCTATTCAGTCTCTCCTTTTCCTCTAAACCATGTCACGGTTTTCCTCACACTTCAGTGTCTGGAATTGTTCATTCATACATGTCAGCTTAATCATTGTTGCCAAAATCCCAGTAGGGAAAAAAATAGGTAACCAGTCACAGTCCTTCTCCCCCACAGCACTGTTTGCTTAGATTCTTGTACCTAGCTCCATTACTTCAGTCACCATACATAGGCTGGAAATTTCCAAGTTTGCACTCCTGACATAGTCCTGTAGTCTCATGCTCACATGTTCAACTCACTACCCAATATGTGCAGCAACATGACTTTTGTGCATCTCTAACCCTCAGTAGCCAAACTGAAACCAAGTCCTCAGTCCTTTTTGATTACATCTATTCGAGAGTGTCCTGTCTTGTCAAATTGCACATCTTCCCTGTGTGCAAGTGTTTGGTGTCCCCTTCTCATCCTCCAAATTCATTTAGCTCCAAGGTCTGTCAATCCTGTCTCAAACAACGTGTCCATTTGTCTGCATTTTTCATATTTGTGAGCTAGCTGAAACCAAAGATATCTTGCAAATTCACCACCAAAACATTTCCTAGTCTTCATGATGTGTCATAACATCAATTTCATGGACCAGCATTGTAAAAGAATAAGCAAAATAGAATAGGAAATATAGAACAGACAGCAAAGAAGATGAAAAGTTAGGTTGTTAAGCATTTGTCATGAAAATTTGATTTTAGCTATGCTTGTGCTATGTGCTACAAATGATTGCTTGATAAAAAGTTTTACTGTGTGTAGTGGTCAAAATTATTTTTAAAAAATGAGAAATTACTGCCCTAACTGTCTGTCTCCTTTGGTTTGCACTTTCTTTTCTATTATCTGAACTACCAAAACTACTGCAAAGTTAACCCTTAACAATTGCACACTTGATCACACTATCCTGATGCTTTTGTTTTTAAAGAATTATTTTATTTATTTGAAAGAGTTATAGAGAGAGGTAGAGACAGAGAGAGAGGTCTTCCATCCATTGGCTCACTCCCCAGATGGTCACATTGTCCAGAGCTGCGCCCATCCAACGTCAGGAGCCAGGAGCTTCCTCTGGGTCTCCCACGTGGGTGCGGGGAAGTCTCATTCTTCAGATCAAGTGTTCAGGTTTGTATCTGGCGTGTAGTCAATATACAACATGCATACATTAAATGAATGAGTGCACATCATGGAAAATGTAAAGCCATCAAAAGAAAGTCTTACCATAAAACTTACAAAAAATATTTGTCCACACCTATTTTTGTGTATATGTGTGTGTGTGACTATATGTGTGTGAGAGTGCCTGTGTTTGTGAGTAAATGTGTAAATATGAGTATGTGAGAGTGCATGTCAATGTGTGAGTGTATATAAATGTGTGTGAGTACAGATAAGTGTGTTTGTGGGTATATGTAAGAATGTGAGTATGCATGAGAGTATATGTATGCGTGTGTGTGTGTGTGTGTGTGTGTGTTCTCATCAAAGGCAATCATCCCGCATGGTGTATTCCACCATTTTCTGCCTCTGAGGGAACTCACTCTGTTGACTGCATATACATTCCTTCCTTCACTCCTTAATGGTTCTTCTTAGATTGTATACATGTTTATAATTCTTCCACCTTAAAACAATCAAATAAATGAGCAAATCCTTGAAACCCTAAATCTCCCTTCAACTACCCATCAACACTAATTTGAGTTTCCCTGAAAACAAAGCCTGAAACCAATGCAGAAATTTGCTTAGAAGGTGATTTTAGGAAGCTGCAGTGGGTGAACAAGACAGAAAGACTGCAGTGTGAGGGTAAAGCATCCTGGTCGTGGGAAGCGAAGGTGCCCTTGGATCGGGCACCTGGAGAGGGCCATGCTGGGCATTTGGCCACTACCTCTCACATCCTAGAGGCCGGTGGTTCCATGGCGGGAGCCAAAGAGTTCTGTGGGGCCAGTGCTTGCCCACTCAGCGGCCAGGCAGGCTCTAAGACACACGCTGAACGACTCAGAGCATGCCCTTCGGATGGCACTCTGCTATCCGTTCTCCCAGCGTGTTTCAACCTGGAATCAACTCCATCATTCTGCTGGCATCACTCTTGCCACCGCCCACCTGCTGGAGGCTGCTGGGAGGGTTTCACCGAGGACCTATGGTTGAACCTCCAAGTTCAGTCAGACGCAGCACACAGCGCTGAGAAGGAAGCAGGAGCGATAGCTGGAGAAAGGATGGGTGCCCCAAGCTTTGCAAAATCGCTTCACAAAGTTCATCGAAAAGTGAAACTAAAAGATACCTTTTTTGGGGGGTGCAAAACCAATTTTGAAACTTATGGGATTTCTTTCATAGCACATTTTCCATGAATGTTTTGAGCCCCTCACTTTTTCCTCTATCTTTCAGCATAGTTCTCCTCAGTTGCCTACTTTCTTCATACCTTTTTCCCCATGATGCACCACTCTCCTTGTCTTCCTGATATTGCACTGCTGTTTTGTGGATCCCTCTTACTCCAAACATTGCAGGTCCTCAAAAGTTAGACCTGGACTCTGCATTTGTCCCAGCCGGCCCTCCCACTGCCAATGCTGTTCACAATTGCTCTCCAGATCTAGGACTTCTGTTACCTGCTGAATGTCTTCTTCTCTCACAAGCCTGTAATTTCCAAATCACCACATTTTTCTTAGCCTCATCATAAGGCACAAAAGAGGCAGAGTTAATGCACTTGTCAGGAATCCATGGACTTTGATTTCCCACCTTATAGCCCTTCCTGGAAGCCACTAGGTGTGCTTCCTGTAGGAAGCAGCTATGGGGAAAATGGAGCAGTTCTATGATGACCCATAGACAGACAGATAAATAAATAGATCGCCTGAATCAGCAAAGAGCCGAAACCACCTGAAGTCCAACTTCAGAACCATTTCCATGTGCTATTTGACTATTTACAGCGATACTTAGACATCTTGAATCATGGCAAGAAGTGAAATGATTCCTTTTCTCTCTCTCTCTCTCTCTCTCTCTCTCTCTGTGTGTGTGTGTATGTGTGACTCCCTCTCACTCTGTAACTTTTCAAATAAAAATATTTTTAAAAAGAAGTAAAATGTGATTTAAGCAATACAATCAATTTCTGATCATATAAATGATAGAACAAATCCACATTTTCAAAGTGCAAGCAATACACGTATTAGCTGATCTCTGACAAAGACATTATTTTCTCTAATTTGGTTCTTGTTCATCATGAACAGGTAACAAAAGAGAAGAAACCAAAGTTTCCAATCGATTTGGAAATAGTACCCCCCAAAATAAAAGGACCTCTTGTGACACCTCCCTTTGTTGTGATAAACAGTCTGCATTGGTTATGGGAGAAGTGCTGCTCACTAAATAAAAATTCAGTTATATTCAAATGTACATATGTTAATGAGGAAGTGAACTAAGGTAACATTTTTCCCAAGCCAATATAATATTTTGCTGAATATATGGGAAGACATGCACAGATATAACTTTTGTATGATAATTTAGGGAATTTTATTGTATCTAAATAATTTAGAATATTACATTTGATTATCTTTATAAATGAATGAACTCAAAGTCATCAACGGAATGCTGGTAAATATGAAAGCAGAATCTAGAAACAGCCAAGCCAACATTAATATTGTTGTCATGATTTATTTACTTAATGTACTAATGATTCATTAAAACTTTTCAATACAGCCTGTGCCATCAATCAACAAATATTTACTAAACAGTTATTAGGTGTATACATGCTTCCATCCTGCCATAAAATAATATAGAAAGGGAAAACATGAAGACTCAATTAATCCTACGTAGGAGACTAATATAAAATTCCGAATTACTTGGCTTGGGTGTAGACGTTCTGTGATCTTGCAAAAGGAAATTAAAAAGGCCAATTATAAATTGCTTTATAATTTATTTTAGATTACTTTAAAGATATTCGCAAACAAACAGGATTGCTAGTTATTGCCAAAGCCATAGCCTCAATATAAATGCATAAAAGGGATTGGACATGGAATGAGAAACAGAGTAAACAGCTCTCCCTCTCTTAGGAAAATTGCATTTTCTCCAGAAATCTGCTATTTTTTACTATAATTTTGATAACTTAAAATGATGAGGCTTTTCTAAATGATTTAGATTCTACTTTAAAAATACTTATTTATTCATTTGAAAGACAGAGACACAGAGATAGAGAGGTGGGGGAGACAGAGAGAAAGGGAGAGGGAAATAAAGTCCACAAATATCAGGGCCATTATGCGCTGCCTTCCCAGGCGCATTAACAGAAAACTGGATCAGAAGCAGAGCAGTCAGAACGTAAAGAGGCGCTGCAATAGGAAATGCCGGAACTGCAAATGGTAGCCTAACCTGCAGTGCACAACACCAGCCCCTACATTTCAGTTCCTTATCACTTTATTCAAACTGACTTTTGTTTCAAGCGGTATGAGTATAAGCATTTGAACACATGAAGATCCCAATGCTGTGATATTGACATCTCTCTACAAAAGTATTTTACAGTCATTTTGATCCCAAAATATCTTGGATGGAAATATTTCCACAAAACACTTATTTTATTTGTAGACAGAATATTCCCTTATATTCAAATCTAAGTAAAATTAAGGTATTACAATATATTGGATGAAAACAGTATTTTCTTTAACCTCTGCCCTACTCATGTAAAAGTATTATAACAAATGCAAATATATCCCAAGGAGCAGACACTCTGATTTAAAGATGTTTTGCAAATAAATATTCCCTCTCCCTAATAATTACTCTACAGATTGTAAAGCAACCTAACACCAGGCATATTTTATATTTTAGTCAATATGACTAAATTGTCAATGAAATGAAAAAACAAAATTTCCAATATGAACCTTTCTGTACCAGTGCCAGAAATTCTTCCCAGTACTTGTTTCATTTGTGAATAAATGAAAGTGATAGAATTATTACTAGGGAGGCAGTTTAAAACTCAAACAAACAAACAAAAAAAGGAAGCATGAGACTGTGTAGTCTCTTGATTCTGCACCACATCACGAAATCATTACCCTCTTAGTATTCAAGATGTGAAAGAAAAACACTTTGATCATGTCATCTGTATATCATATTTGTGATGTGATGGTCTTTTCAAGGGTCAGTTTGACTAAGCTACAGTCTGCAATATTTAATCAATTACAAATCCAGGTGTTGCTGGGAAGGTGTTTTAAAGATGTGATTTCAGTCCATAGTAAATTGACTTTACGTTTCCTACATAATCTGCATGACCTGATTCACTCAGGTGAAAGGCATTAAAAGTGTCACTCAAGGTTCCCTGAGAAAGACAAAATCTCACTTGTGAACAGTTAATTTATACCCTAGATCAATTTGACCTAACAGATGCCTACAGAACTTTCCATCTAGCCATCTCAGAATACACATTCTTCTTTCTTTTTAAGATTTATTTGTTTGAAAGGCAGAGTGGCAGAGGGAGAGAGAGAAAGAGAGGGAGAAGAAGCGGGGAGAGGGAGAAAGCGAGAGCCAGAAAAAAAGAGATCTTCCATCTGCTGGTTCACTTCCCAAATGGCCACAATGGCTAGGTTGGGCCAGGCCAAAGCTAGAAGCCTGGAACTCTGTCCAGGCCTCCCAGATGATTGGCAGGAGTCCAAATACCTGGATCATCCTTCTATGCCTTCCCAAGCACATTAGCAGGGAGCCAGATCAGAAGAGGAATAGCTGCAACTCAAATCAGTGTTTCAACAGGGGATGCTGGCCTTGTAGGCAACAGCTAAGCTCACGACACCACAGTGCCAACTGCACAAAGTCTTTTTAAGAGCACATTCAATATTTTCAAGGACAGACCACAAAATGGAGTCTCAACAAATTTAAAAGCATAGAAATTACATTAGTCTTTCTTTGCTGATCACAATGCAAGAGAACTGGAAATCAACAAGAAAAATGTTGTAAACTGCACAAATACATGGGATTTTAACAACTTTTTCCTGGACAACCAAAGGATCAATAAAGAAATCAGGGAGAAAATTTTAAAAATTTATTAAAATGAATGAAAATGGAAACACAATGTACCAAAGCCTGCAAGATACAGCAAGAGCAGTGCTAAGGGAGACATTTAGTGCAATCAATACTTGCATTAAAATAAAAAACTCAAACCACCTATCCTCAAGGAACTAAAAAAAAAGATCAAATGAAATCCAAAATCCATAGGAGAAAGATAATAGAATTCAATGAATAAATTAATGACATAGAAAACAAAGTAAATATAAACAAAAATAATAAACTCTAGGTTGGACTACCAAGGAAAAAAGAAAGAGGGTTTAAATACATGGAATTAGAGATGAAAATGGAGACATCACCACTGCTATCACAAAAATACAAACAAGTGCTATAAACGACTATGAACAACTACACAGCTACAAAGTTTATAACCTAAAAGAAATGGAAGTATTCTTGGGCATATGCACCTTGCCCAGATTGAATCAGGAGGAAACAGAGTACCTAAACAGACCAATAAGGAGTAGTGAAAGAAAAGCCTGGGAGCAGGATGCCTCACTGATGAACCAGTGTGTAAGTGGGGGTGGGAGTGGGGGACCAGTGAATGGGAGCTCGCTCTCTCTCTCTCTCTCTCTCCCATCTCCTCCCTCCTTCTCCTTCCTCTCCTTGCCCCTCCACCATTGCTCTACCTTTCAAACAAATAGGTAAACCTTTTATAAAAAAGCAAGAAACTTGGGGACAGCAGGTTAATCCCATATGGGCAGTCACAGACTGCTCTCTGCTGTGGCCTGAGAAGACAGTGGAAGTTGGCACATGTGCTTGGCCCCTGCACCTGCATGGGAGACCCAGCTCAGCTCTGGCCATTGATGCCATCTGTGGAGTGAACCAGCGGACAGAAGACCTTTCTGTCTCTCCCTCTCACTGTCTGTAACTCTACCTCTCAAATCAACAAAAAAGAAAAAAAGGAAGAAGGAAGGGAGGGACAGAGGGAGGGAGGGAAGGAGGGAAGGAGGGAAAGAAAAAAGGAACTTAAGAGGACACAAAGAAATAGAACGACATGCTGTATTCATGGATTGGAAGAATCAATATTGCTAAACTATGCATACTACCCAAAGTGATTTACATACTCAATGCAATCCTTATCAGAATCTCAATGACATTTTTCATTAAAAAAAAAAAACACTATTATAATGTGTATAGAACAAAAGACCCCAAATAGACAAATTTATTTTCAGTAAAAGTAACAATGCTGGGCCAGCGCCGCGGCTCACTAGGCTAATCCTCCACCTGCGGTGCCGGCACACCGGGTTCTAGTCCCGGTCAGGGCACCAGATTCTGTCCCGGTTGCTCCTCTTCCAGTCCAGCTCTCTGCTGTGCCCTGGGAGTACAGTGGAGGATGGCCCAAGTGCTTGGAACCTGCACCCACATGGGAGACCAGGAGAAGCACCTGGCTCCTGGCTTTGGATCAGCGTGGTGTGCCGGCAAAAGTGAGCTGGCCACAGCGGCCATTTGGGGTTGAACCAACGGAAAAGGAAGACCTTTCTCTCTGTCTCTCTCTCTCACTGTCCACTCTGCCTGTCAAAAAAAAAAAAAAAAAGACTTTGTAATGGGCTAGAATTTTCTGGGTCAGACCCAAAAGCTTGAGAAAGAAGAACAAAATTGAACAATGATACTTCATAAAACTGAAGTTTTTGCCTAACAAAGTAAACAAACATCAGGTCAAAGAGATAATCTACAGAGTGGGAGAAAATGTGTGGAAACTATACACCTGAAAGGGTTAATATCCAGACTACATGAAGAACTCAAACACTCAATAGCAGAAAACCAAACACTGGAATTTATAAATGAGAAATGCGTCTAAGCAGACAGTTATCAAGGAAAACATACAAATGACCAAGAGATACAAGAAATGAAAGCTCAACATCCCTAATTATCAGGGAAATGCAAAATAAATTTACAATGAAGTATCCCAGCCATCCCACTCCTTGGATTTACCCAAAGGAAATTCAATTGGCAAACAAAAAAGTGGTCTGCACCTTAATGTTTATTGCAGCTCAATTCACAATAGCTAAGACCTGGAACCAACCCAAATGCCCATCAACAGTAGAGTGGATAAAGAAATTATGGGACATGTACTCAATAGAATACTATACAGCAGTAAAAAACAATGAAATCCGGTCATTTGCAACAAAATGGAGGAATCTGGAACACATCATGCTGAGTGAAATAAGCCAGTCCCAGAGGGACAAATATAATATGTTCTCCCTGATCGGCGACAACTAACCGAGCACCAAAAAGGAAACCTGTTGAAGTGAAATGGACACTGTGAGAAACAGTGATTTGATCAGCCCTTGCCCTGTTGATGAACAACTTAATACTTTATCCCTCTTAGTATTTTTTTCTGTTTGTTCTACTTAATACTATTGGTTGAATTCTGTAATCAATACACAGTTATTCTTAAGTGTTGAAACTTAACTGAAAAGTGATCCCTGTTAAATATAAGAGTGGGAATAAGAAAGGGAGGAGAGGTACAGTTTGGGACATGCTCAAGCTGACTTGCCCCAAACAGTAGAGTTAGAAACATACCAGGGGATTCCAATTCAATCCCATCAAGGTGGCATGTACCAATGCCATCTCACTAGTCCCAGTGATCAATTTCTGTTCACAATTGATCATAACGATAGGACTAAGAGCCAAAGGGATCACATAAATAAGACTAGTGTCTGTTAATACTAACTGATAGAATAAAAAAGGGAGAGAACTATCCAACATGGGAAGTGGGATACACAGCAGACTCATAGAATGACAGATGTCCTAAACAGCACTCTGGCCTCAGAATCAGCCCTTAAGGCATTCAGATCTGGCTGAAACGCCCATGAGAGTATTTCAGGCATGGAAAGAAAAGACACTCTGGCAAAAAAATTTAAAAAATGATGTAAATGAAAGATCTCCGCGAGTGAGATCCCAGTGGAAAGAACAGGTCATGAAAAAAGGAGGTACCTTTCTCTGAAGGGAGGAGAGAACTTACACTTTGACTACGACCTTGTCTAAATATGATCAGAGTCAGTGAACTCAAAAGGCTTCCATAGCCTTGGCAACTCATGACAAGAGTCTAGGGTGATTACTGGTGCCATAAACAAGAGTGTCAATTTGTTAAGTCAACAACAGGAGTCACTGTGTACTTATTTCTCATGTAGGATCTCTGTCCTTAATGTGTTGTCCAATGTGAATTAATGCTATAACTAGTACTCAAACAGTATTTTTCTCATTGTGTTTCTATGTGGGTACAAACTGTTGAAATCTTTACTTAATATATACCAACCTGATCTGTATATAATGGCCAATGGCCACTGTGGCCAGAGCTCTATGGCTGGCGCACTGTGCTGATCCGAAGCCAGGAGGCAGGCGCTTCCTCCTGGTCTCCCATGTGGGTGCAGGGCCCAAGCACTTGGGCCATCCTCCACTGCATTCCCAGGCCACAGCAGAGAGCTGGACTGGAAGAGGGGCAACTGGGACAGAATCTGGTGCCCCAACCGGGACTAGAATCCGGTGTGCTGGTGCCATAGGTGGAGGATTAGCCTATTGAGCCGCAGTGCCGGCCTAAATTTTTTTTAATTCACTTGACAGGTAGAGTTTTAGACAGTGAGAGAGAGAGAGAGAGAAAGGTGTTCCTTCCATTGGTTCACTCCCCCAATGGCCACCACAGCTGGTGCTGTGCAGATCCGAAGCCAGGAGCCAGGTGCCTCTTCCTGGTCTCCCATGTGGGTGCAGGAGCCCAAGCACTTGGGCCATCCTCCACTGCTCTCCCAGGCCACAGCAGAGAGCTGGCCTGGAAGAGGAGCAGCCGGTACTAGAACTCGGTGCCTCTATGGGATGCTGGTGCCGCAGGCGAAGGATTAACCAAGTAAGCCACAGCACCAGCCCACTTTCAGTTTACTTTATACAACAGGAGCAATCTTATGTGTGTGTTAAACCTTTTTTAATTAAAATTTTATTTTAAAACAAGTGGCAGGGAAGGAGGAGATAGAGAGAGAAATGGCTCCTTGTTCACTCCTCAAATGCCTAGAAGAGCCAGAGCTGGGCCAGGCTGAATCCAAGAACCAGAAACACAATCCAGGTCTCCCACATGAGAGTCATGGATCCAACTACTTCAGGCTTCAGCTGTCTTTTACCAGGGTGTGCATTAGCAGGAAGTTGGCATGAGGAGTGCATCTGGGGCCAACCTATGTATTCCCATGTGGGATGCGGGCATCCTGACGTCGCAACAGTTACATCAAACACCTGCCGCCAATGAAAATTTTAATACACATCTACAGGCTCTGTTTCTTTGGCTGAACCCCTGACCCTTCTTCATCATCTGGGCCACAGGGGAGAAAACCAGTCAACTCAAACAAGTGGTGACCATGTGGCTTCTATGTAAAGTAAGACCCACTCTGCCTCTTAAAAAGCTCAGTTTGAACCTCTGAAACTTTTCAGCGAGAAATAACACTAGAAGAGCCTGAAAAAATAGCCTAAGTAACATATAATGGTTTTGCAATGTTATCGTGAGTAGATAAAAAGGAAAATTTTTTGAAAGATCTTTCTGACTGATGTCCTTATAGAGATGTGGATCTTTGGCTCATTTATAAAATAATACAATTCATTTAAATAGGATTTGGCAAGGAGAAAGGCAATTGTCTCAAGGTCAATAAATCCTTGAAAACTTTTTCAATTTATAAAGTGCAAGGAACCCCCTGTATTGAGAAAGGAATTTATTTTCTATATGGATTATTTGTGTTCAATGATAAAATTCATCTGAATAAACTGTTTCTCTATCGCAACCTTTACTTGCACGTAAGTTGAGTATCTACAAGTACACATCTGTATCTATATACTTCCGTATGAATGCATATGTGGTCATACAATTTGGAACTACAAGTATATGGATTTGAGAAACTACACTACAGTTAAGGGATTGTGTGCTCTGTCATAAAGCCCATGACTGAGTTGTGGATAGTAAACCGATTTATACATATGGAAGTATGAGAAGTCTCATTGCATCTGTCTTACAATATCCCTTTCTCAGGACTAATGATACACAAATTCAGGATTAAAGATCAAAACCCATAAATCATAAGCAAAATAATGCCTGTTTTTCTTCTTATAGATCATTTTTTTCTGAAACTGCAAAATATGACAGTGCACTAGATCAATTCATCATGCCTGAAGTTAAATACAACATTAGTTCCAAGGATATGCACAGTTTTAGCACTCTGCAAAAGCTCATTAATTTTCTTCACAGGTATTGGAGAATATAGCCATCAATGGGGTAATAAGTGAAGAATTTACTAGAATATCTTGACTTTTATTTTAATGAGGAGAAAAGGTAAAGCATATCTCTGAAACACAAGCAGCCCCAGCTAGGGAATTTTGTTGCAGTCATTACAGGAAAGACAAAGTTTTCAACCAAGCAGGATTTCTGAGAAAAACTATAAAATTAGTCTGAAATCCCTGAACTGTATGTAACTGTAATGTATTTGAACTGTGGAATAAATCACTTTATCGTGAATTTGTAGCCTGGGAAATAAAGATCTCGATGTTCTGATAGGAGAAAAGAGGAAGAGGAGAAAAAGAAATAGGAGTTGAGAAGGAAAAGAGAGGAGGTGGAGGATGGGAGGAGGAAAAATGTGTTGCCTGTCCTAAATGTTGGCCAAACTGTAAGATGCATTTTTATTTCTTATTTTTTTGAGACCTTTACTTGTGAGGGATCCATTAGATCCTCAGGACACAGTTCTAAGTATATAATGATGCTTCCCTTGTCAGGGATCCATTAGATCCTCAGGATACAGGGTTTTTTTTTGTTGTTGTTTGTTTTTTTTTTCAGGCAGAGTGGACAGTGAGAGAGAGAGAGACAGAGAGAAAGGTCTTCCTTTGCCGTTGGTTCACCCTCCAATGGCCGCCATGGCTGGCACGCTGCGGCCAGTGCCCCCGCTGAGCAGAAGCCAGGAGACAGGTACTTATCCTGGTCTCCAATGGGGTGCAGGGCCCAAGCACTTGGGCCATCCTCCACTGCACTCCCTGGCCACAGCAGAGAGCTGGCCTGGAAGAGTGGCAACCAGGACAGAATCCAGTGCCCCGACCGAGACTAGAACCCGGTGTGCCGGCGCCGCTAGGTGGAGAATTAGCCTATTGAGCCGCGGCGCCAGCCCCAGGATACAGTTCTAAGAACATAATGATGCTTCCCTTGTGAGGGATCCATTAGATCCTCAGGATACAGTTCTAAGAACATTATGATGCTTCCCTTGTAGGGATCCATTAGATCCTCAGGATATAGTTCTAAGAACATAATGATGCTTCCCTTGTGAGGGATCCATTAGATCCTCAGGACACAGTTCTAAGAACATAATGATGCTTCCCTTGTAGGGATCCATTAGATCCTCAGGATACAGTTCTAAGAACATAATGATGCTTCCCTTGTCAGGGATCCATTAGATCCTCAGGATACAGTTCTAAGAACATAATGATGCTTCCCTTGTCAGGGATCCATTAGATCCTCAGGATACAGTTCTAAGAACATTATGATGCTTCCCTTGTAGGGAACCATTAGATCCTCGGGATAGAGTTCTAAGAATATAATGATGCTTCCCTTCCTCCCTCTCTCCCACTCTCCCTCTCTCACCTTCCTTTCTTCCTTTCATGTTCCTTTCCCTTCATTCCTTCTTTCATTTCTTTTCTTTCTTCCTTTTAAATTTTTTAGATAAACTACTTTCAATTTACATTATAATCAGACTTATTGCTCTACTAAAGAGTTCAGGGGCTGGCGCCTTGGCTCAATAGGTTAATCTTCCACGTGAGGCTCCAGCATCCCATATGGGCACAGGTTCTAGTCCAGGCTGCTCCTCTTCCAATCCAGCTCTCTGCTATGGCCTGGGAAAGCAGTAGAAGATGGCCCAAGTGCTTGGGCTTCTGCACCCGTGTGGGAGACCGGGAAGAAGCACCTGGCTCCTGGCTTCAGATTGGCACAGCTCTGGCTGTTGCGGCCATTTGGGGAGTGAACCAACGGAAGGAAGACCTTTCTCTCTGTTTCTCCTTCTCACTGTCTGTAACTCTACCTCTCAAATAAATAAATAAAATCTTAAAAAAAAAGAGTTCAACAAGTAAAAAGCAAAAAGCACATAGTTCAGTGAGAACATAGGCAAGAACTAAAAACAGCAATCAAATGAAAAGATGTCCATTTCACTAATATACAGTAAATTTTAAGATAATCACAGATTGTTAAAACCATAATAGTATATAATTCTTAACCACTGATTGACAAACATATAAAACAAAGTTTGCAAAAACTAGATTTACAGCAATACTAATATATACAGGCATTTCAGATGAATGGATAAAGAAAATTAGTATGCAATAGAATATTTTTCAGCTGTAAAAAAGAATGAAATTCTACCATTTGCATCACAATGGATGAATCTGGAGGATATCATATTTGTGAAATAAGCCAGACACTGAAAGACAAATATCACATGTTCTCCCTTATATATGGTAGCTAAAATTCAAAAAGAGAAAAAAAAAAAAAACACAAACACAAAAACTTAAAAAGTGCCTTCACATTCTTATTATTTCTATTCCTTATAGCTTTTGTAACTTCTTTACCTGTTTTCCCAGGCAGCTAAATGACTCCTCTGCTCTACATGACACTGTCCAATACCCACCTCTGCTTTTAACCTCCTAAATCACACAGCTCTTACAACTTTAAACACAGGCCTGTTAATGTCTTAAATGGGTAGCTTTAAAGCAAGATTGGGCACAGGTGTTTACCCTAGCAGTTACAATGCTGGTTAAGATGCCCACATCCCACAAGAGAGTATCTGGGTTCTATTCCCAGCTTCAACTCTTGACTCCAGCTTCCTGGCAATGCAGGCTGTGACAGCAGTGGAGACAACCCAGGTAATTTGGTCTCTGCCACCACGTGTGGCACTTGGATCCTTTTCCAGCTCCCAACCTCAGCTGGGCCCAATCCAAGGCTGTTACAGGCATTAAGGGGAATGGAAGAGTGCGTGGGAGCTGTGTGTACACATTTCTTTGCTTTTCTGCATCTCAAATAAATAAATAAACATAAAAACGGATTGAAATTCTAAGAAAAAAGGGTGTGACTGAGTACTGGGGCAGAGGAAAAGACTGATCAAGTAGTTGGGGCAGCCCATAATCGATTCACATGCACATTCATCACTTCATTTCCTTCTTTAAGAGCCTCTCCTCTTGAAAAGACCTGTGTGTTTCAGTTTTGCCAATAATTTCCTTCTCTCTTCACTGTCTTACTTCTCCTACTGTAGAACCTTGGTTTATTTGTTTCTGCCATGCCCTGCCTGCTAATGAAAGCAGGGTGGGGAGGTGGGGGTAGGGAGGCCCATCAGGTAGAAAACGAGGTGCTATGATTTGTACAATGGGTCAGGAACAGACTTTTCTTCTTTTTTTTTTTTTATTTTTTGACAGGCAGAGTGGACAGTGAGAGAGAGAGACAGAGAGAAAGGTCTTCCTTTGCCGTTGGTTCACCCTCCAATGGCTGCCGCGGCTGGTGCACCGCACTGATCCGATGGCAGGAGCCAGGTACTTCTCCTGGTCTCCCATGGGGTGCAGGGCCCAAGCACCTGGGCCATCCTCCACTGCACTCCCTGGCCACAGCAGAGAGCTGGCCTGGAAGAGGGGCAACCGGGACAGAATCCGGCGCCCCGACCGGGACTAGAACCCGGTGTGCCAGCGCCGCAAGGCGGAGGATTAGCCTAGTGAGCCACTGTGCCATGGGAACAGCCTTTTCTGTTGCTTCCCATTACCTTTTGCTCCTGGAAAATTAACTAGGTCGGAAGATCTACATAAAAATTTTTTTTTTTATTTTTTTTTTATTTTTTTTTTTATTTTTTGACAGGCAGAGTGGACAGTGAGAGAGAGAGACAGAGAGAGGAAGGTCTTCCTTTTGCCATTGGTTCACCCTCCAATGGCCGCCACTGCAGCCGGCGCACCGTGCTGATCCGATGGCAGGAGCCAGGAGCCAGGTGCTTTTCCTGGTCTCCCATGGGGTGCAGGGCCCAAGCACCTGGGCCATCCTCCACTGCACTCCCTGGCCACAGCAGAGAGCTGGCCTGGAAGAGGGGCAACCGGGACAGAATCCGGCGCCCCGACCGGGACTAGAACCCGGTGTGCCGGCGCCGCAAGGTGGAGGATTAGCCTATTGAGCCACGGCGCCGGCTCGATCTACATAAAAATTTAATAAACTTGTTAATCAGTTGGACAAAAGATCAAGCTGGAGATTTTTAAATCTTGAAGGAAAAGCAAATTAATTACCACTGAGCATTCCTTGTCAAAGAACTACCGGTGTCCACAACAAAATAGAATTGCTTGGACCTCAATGTTTTTGTTACTCAAGATACAAAGACCCATGCTTCTCATGTGTCTTGGGTTTGGAAGTGATTTTTCCTACGATACACACTGCACATATTAACTAATGATGACTATCACTTTCATTAATCAAAAGCATCCACTACAGCAAATCAGAATTTCTGATAGGCTATTTGCAATCAGATCCTGCCTATCCAAAATAATAAGAAATTACTTTAGTTCCTGGTACAGGTTCTTACAAAATAAATCAATTGTACTGATTATAATAGTTTAATGTTAAATGTGCATTTATTCAAAAATATTCAAATTAAATAGCTTTTGGAAATTATTTGGGGAGACAAAATCTTACTTTATAATAAATAATTATTTTTCTCTAACCATTTGATTCTTAAATTTATCATCAAATATTTCTTTCTTTATTTGGGTGCAGAAAGAATTAATAAAAAATAGAAAAGAATAAAAAAGACTTTAATTTTCTTCCACATTTCAGTTTCCAGAATTCCTTCTTTTCAGTGAAAGAAAATCAAATGTGGTCAAAAATTACCTCATCTTTTGCCTGATTGGAAGAACTAATTTAGACTGGGCAGGACTGTGCTTTCAGGAAACAAGGAGAGACTCTGGGTAGCATGATACACAAAAATTTTCCTTGATGATTATCCAAATAATTTTTAATTATATTCATTCCTAAATAAGATGTCATACGTTTGTTTTACCTCATTATATTTATTCACAGAACTTATAGATGTTATTGGAGATTTCTAAATTTTCCACAAACCTTCAAAATGTAACAGTGCATTGCACAGTATTTAATAACATGAAAATAAATAGCTTCACAAATTTGCATGCATTCATTCTATGAAAAACTTTGTGTATTAGGAAGACAGACACTGAGAAAAATATACTCAATAAGGCAGGACACTTCTCTTAGTTTTTTTACCCCATTAGTTTTTGTTTGTTTGTTTGTTTGTTTGTTTTTGCTTTAGCTTTCTTTTTATTTCTCTTTCTTGGATAAAACAAGAGAGCAGAAAGAAGGGGGAGAATGGGTGGGAGGTCGGGTATGGAGGGAAGAATTACTATGTACATAATGTTGCATTTATGAGACACATACAAATTAAAAATAAATAAATATTTAAAAAGATAGATATGTCTTGGTCCAAGTTGAGTTTAGAGAATTAGCTTAATTACAAGAACTGGCATTGACAGTTTAAGTGATGTGTTTCAGATACTGTCCTGCAGTAATGTTGTCTACAGAATTAAATGGACTGTCAATTTCCTTTTTCAATAGTCTATCCAGAAAAACTAGCTGATTTCATCTAAAAATTATTCTGGATGTATAAATTTAACACTAATTTTTAAAGGAAAGAATCCCAAATATTTTTGACTTGGAGATACAGTGCTTACATATAAATTTCAGTAGCTAAACCAAATTGCTGTCATCAGGAGTTAAAATTAAGTTGTTAGAAATGTTGAATGCAGGATTAAGAATCAAAGTAATCAAAATTAAGCTCCAATGCTTTTAAGACAATGTATTGCTTTTTCTGTTTATCTTTCCACTGGATTAGAGTTAACAGAGTCCTATAACTCACCATCTGCTGGCAGAAATGTTTGTACACAGTCAATTGTTCTCATCTTGTTTTCTGAATCACAACATTCTTCTATTTGGTTTTATCTTGTACTGCTATCACTCTATCTTCCAATAAAACATAAACCTATTTTTTAACAAGATAAATTTTAGAAGTTTCAAAATCTACAAGAGTGATAACAATTTCTTTATCCTAAAATTCAAGATTATTGTCTGACCATAATCTAACTTCTGTTAATCTCAGGACTCCCCCTCCTCAGAGATCAGAAATCTTGCAGAAGACTGGAAATAGCCTGGTCTCCTAACCAGGGGATATGGATACGATTGCCAGTTGTGTCACCAAATCAGGAACTTTCTCCTTTCCTCTATTCTTCTCCTTTCTCTTCTTCTTCATCTTTGGATCAGCATTGCATTCCACATGAAATCTAATCCCTAACATCTCACCATGAAAAGGTTTAAACAGAGATACTTTGGCTATTGTTTGCAAAGATAATTGAGTTGTGTGGGCTCATCAACCCCATTCCCTTCTGGTCCTGTTTGCAATGCCTACAGGAAAAAGCCAGACTCCCCTGAAAATAGATGGAAACCCTAAGAGGACATGATCACCGCGTCCCTTCCAACAAAGTCTTCTACTGTCTCTTTTAAAACAAGTTTTATTAAGGATTCTTCTAGAATCCTACCTCCCTCATCAAATATATCTCAAAAGCGCTAATTCAAAAATGTTTTATTAACATGGTCATGGTGCCATGCAGTGTTTTCCAAATACCAGTTCTGTTAGATATTAATGGTTGTTGGAAAGGAGAGAAAGAAACAAGTGATAGAGATAGAGATAGAATGAGAGGGAGAGGGAGGGAGAGAGAGAGAGAGAAAATGAACACACTAATACATTTAGTAATGTTAGGTAGGAAGTCAGATATGAGCTTATGTGTGTGTGTGACAGGTCTAAAGAGAAGACGTCTATGTCCAGCATATGCATCTGCTTCTCAAAGTCATCCTGATAATGTTTCAGGGGCAGCCCAGTATTGGTATCCTGCCCTGTCCCCTTCTACCTGATAACCTGCCAGATGGGGGTCCTGTCCCTTCTGCCTGACAATCTTCCACAATCTCCCAGATGCAGCCCAGTATCTGCATTTTAAACACCCTACTCTGGATCCCAATTCTCTAGGGGGTCCTGCCCACCCTTCCTCTTAACTCAGCTAGCCATCCTCTGGTCTGATACCTTCAGGGGAAAACTCATAAGTTTTTCTATTTACATCCAAAAAGCACTTTGTTCCAAGAGGAGCAGAGGTGGGGAAGCAAGACCCACCTCCTTAAACCCCCTCCCCCACCCCCTACCAGCCCTTTGCCTCTCTGCTGAACCGCCTGCCTAATCTCTCTACTAGTCTCTCTACTCAACCAGGTAACCTCACTCCTCCCCCCCCCCCCCCCCGCCCCAGTCTGAGCGACTGTGCACTCTCTCTCTCAGGTCCTGTCTGGAGAGGTGCCCATTCATCCTTATGGATGTCCCTTCCCTAATAAACCTTGCTATTTTACCTCCCACTACTCTCTGTCTCACGCCCAAATTCTTTCTTGTGTGAAGACAAGAATGTTGCCATTCTCTGGTAACAGTAACTATTGTTATTGTTATGGACAGGATTTACCTAAAATCTTTACTGCAGAAGTTCTCAAACAATATTTGGTTTAGATTCTGTATCAAGAAGATATGTATGTGCTTCCAACTCCATCATGTACCACCGTTCATTTTCCTATTTCTCATTAGCTGAATGCTTTATTTTTTCACTAAAAATGTAGTGAATGTGGAGCAAGCTATATTTCCATTTAATACTCTCACCAATATATATATATATATATCAATATTTATACGTGCATTTGGCAAAACTAACAAAAATGTGGGTGTTAGAGGTAATATTACTATAATACCACAGCAGTGTTATCAATTTAATATATAATTTCAGACAGTCATGTTCTTGTAGCTTGTCAGTCTTGCTCACCTCCTGGAAATATTCTAGTGGCTACTGTGGTAGGTCACTGTGATAGATTAAAGCACATTTGTTATGTTTGTGCTAGTAAGAAGTGGACTCCTACTCCTTTTGCTGTCTGGGTTGCTCTTAAGGGTTTATTTACAGCAAAATAAGTATCCCAGTTCAGGGTCTAGAGTTTATAAGAGACCTGGAAACGTCTACCTTTCCTCTTTGAGCCCTAGGAATCCCGACTACCTATGCTGTGAGGACTCTGTTGCCACACAGAGAAGCTACTTGTAGGGATTCCGTGGTCAGCTCCAGCTGAGCATTTGTCCATAGAAAGTGTCAATAGTCAGCTCTGTCCGTTGGTCCGTCCCTCAGATGATATCAGTCCCAACTGCTACCTGCTTGCAACCCTGAGAGAGACTTCCAAGTAAGAATTACCAAGCTAAAAGCAGCCAAACATAAAACTAAAAGAGAGAGCAAATTGTGGTTTTAAGCCACTTAGTTTCTGGGTGGTTCATGGCACAGCAATGGGCAATTAGAACAGTAGCTTTCTCTACTATAATAACTGTACATTAAACCATGACTTTTATAACTTCTGCATTTTTGTCTATGGTTTTCAGTAAGCATTCTTTTTGTAATCATATGACTCAGAGGAAGGATGAGCAACTATTTACAGAGTATTTTCAAATAAGAGATTGAAGAAATCCAAATGTGTAAGAGGGGAAGTCGGGAAATCAGACTATATACTAAAGTAAAAGCTACAAAGCTCATAACCACGTATGATGGGAAACCGCACAAGATAATGCATTTGTAGTCAATATGCATGTACGACAATATCCTTCAATTATCAATTACAAAACTAATGATTTTAATAATTTCAGAAGGTGAGAAAATTATAAAGTGAAATGGAAATGTTTACCTTGGTACAAACTATTAGAATGCATTTCATAGGTCAGGTAGATTTTTAACTCAAAATTAAAAGAAAATATATGAATAAAAGTAGAAAATGTATAAAACAGTAGAATACTGCACACAGACTAAAGTTTTAGACCCTTAACATTTTAAAAGAAGAAGTTCCATATGTAAGCTAAAAGAAGAATGGATTTCCCAAAAGCAATTGATAAGTGATTTCATAATTTATAAAAAAATAATTGACCTTCTAGGCTAGTATCATTATTAAATTAAATAGAAAACCATCCCATTACAATTTATATAATTAAGAAATTGTTAGCACTTTCCTGAGCCATCCACAAAGTCACTGCATGAACATTATATATAAATCCTCACATTGTGCACTTATAGATATGTGCTTGACCTGTGGAGAGGTCCTGTGTCTCTCATTGGATTTCCAAAAGAAAGGATAAGACTGGGCATTTTTCAAAGTATATAACTTAATTGAGAAGTTCACAATGAAGCTTCCTTCTCTGTGGGTTAGCAGCCCCTACCCTGGATCTGGGCATTCCATCCTGATTTACTGATCTTTCATAATCTTACTCCTTTCCATTCTCAGAGCCTCTAGTATTTATTACCTATCTAGCACTAGTTTGTGTAATAGATGAGACTCAGCAGACAAAGGGCCATACTTTTTTAATCAACTGCAATGTTGATCAATGGAAGACAAAACCGATTTAAAGTGTCACAAATTCAGACGAGAGCTGAAACTCAGTCAGAAATGGCTAGGATGGGCTGGCGCTGCAGCTCACTAGGCTAATCCTCCACCTTGCGGTGCCGGCACACCGGGTTCTAGTCCCGGTTGGGGCGCTGGATTCTGTCCCGGTTGCCCCTCTTCCAGGCCAGCTCTCTGCTGTGGCCAGGGAGTGCAGTGGAGGATGGCCCAGGTGCTTGGGCCCTGCACCCCATGGGAGACCAGGAGAAGCACCTGGCTCCTGCCATCGATCAGCGCGGTGCCCTGGCCGTGGTGGCCATTGGAGGGTGAACCAACGGCAAAGGAAGACCTTTCTCTCTGTCTCTCTCTCTCACTGTCCACTCTGCCTGTCAAAAAAAAAAAAAAATGGCTAGGATGTACAATGCTGATGCCTCGTTTTGAGCTTGAAGGACTTTTGACCCCACCTTTCTCCAGGAATCCTAATGAGCAAAGAATAAGTAGCCTCCACCCATCGCATTTTTCACTCTACTCCATCCTGGAAGATCCAGATGTCTACAACACAGAACACCAACTTCCACCTGGTGCCCAGGCATATCACTGCTCTCTGCCTCATTGCAGTAAATTCACCTGTAGTCTTAGTCAGCTGTCAACTGTAGCTAACCCACAGGAGTAAGCTGACTTTGTGTAGCAGCAGCCACAGGATTCTGTAGAATATGCTAGAACACTGGAGGAAAAGGAGAGTAATCAGTGGCACCGACCCAACAGTCTGTAATGAGTGCCTGCTCAGAGAGGGATGAGGGAGTGTGTCTGTCTTCCATCATTCAATTCATTTGCTCTCAACCCATGGATATCAATACAAGACACCTTAAGGCATCTTTTATGGAACATAATATAAAAGATAGAGTGGCATTTGCCATATGAAGAAATCGATTAAAATTATCATACAGTTTAGCTGTAAAACACTTTCTCACTAAACACATTTCTATACCAGAAATGTGTATAAAAGTAATTACAAATATTTTTACTTGAGACATATCTGGGGGCAGCTGAGATGAAATTAGGATGCCCACATCCAATCATCATCCCTCATCTCTGGCTCCTGACCCCAGGCTCCTGCCAACAAGCACCTTGGGAGGCACTGGTGATGGCTTAAGTAACTGGGTTCCTGCCATCCACGTGGGAGACCTGGATTGAGCCCCCAGATCCTGGCTTCAGCCATAAGTTCTTGCAGGTATCTGGGGAGTCAACAAGCAAATAAGAGTTCTCCCTCTCTTCCCTATTCATTCTCTCCCTCCCTCCCTCCCTCCCTCCCTCGCTCCCTCCCCCCGCCACATTGCTTCTCAAATAAATAAATAAAAATAAAAATGAATTTCTGAAAACAAGACTAATATCCATTCAGCAACCAATGAATATTTCTTTGGACTCCCTATCAATCCTGGGAGTGTGTGTGTGTGTGTGTGTGTGTGTATTCAACTATATTTAACTTAGCCATAAAGAACATGAACACATTAGGTAATTAATGCTTGTCAGTTACTTTGAGTGAACACCATTTTACTAAAATGCTATATCTGTTTTAAGTAATAATAATAATCATGATAATGGGATGTCCAATTATGTAAGTTATTTGCTACTAGTTTTAAAGCATGCCATATGCTTGCTCAGAATGTAGATATTTTCTTTAAAAGGAAGACAAGCATTTGTCAATTTCAGAGAAAGACATTTGTTCATGTGGGAGACCTACAGCAGAGGCAATCACACTACAGTCAACGTGCGAAAGAGAAAGTAAGCAGCCAACTTCCTCACCTCCTTTAGGTCAGTGTCCCTATGATTGGGGAACTGTCCACTTCACTCCCAGGAGAGCCCATTTATTTCCCAGATCACCTGGTCCTTTGCACACGTCTTTCATGCCTTTGATCAGATTGCTGCAACTGTGGGCAGTCCCTGATCACAGAACTCAATTTATTCCATCTGTTCAAAGCACTTCTGAAATGCTCCTGGGAGAGAACAGTTAAGCCCTGGCTCTGCCAGCCACAGCACCCCTGAGGGGAAGATGAGATGAGGCTGGAAATGGGGAGACAGGTGACACGGCCAATTTCCTTTTCAAATGTACTTCTTCAAGTAAGTCAACTACTGAGATTTTCTAGTGAAAAAAAAAAAAAAAACAAAAAAAAACTTACTCTTTCAAGTGTCCTTAAAACCATGTCTCTGGCTAAGGATGACCTAGAGTAAACAGACCCTGAGTGATGGCACCAAGCTTCCTAGAGAAGACCCTGAACAGCACAACTCTGGGCCACCAAGGAGCACTGCCTGTGACCCCCTGTTCTATGAGGAACCCTGCAAGCATCACTACAGACCCCGTGCACTCTGGGCCCAAAGGGCTACCCAGTGTGGGACAGCAGGACCTTGTAAGCTATCCTTGACATCCCTGGACTCTCCCAGTGTCATGTGCACTTTGGATTGCTTATAATTCAGACACCATTTAAAACAGCCTAATCCTGGGTGAGAGCTTCAAATTAATTATCTCAGCTTAATTATTTTCTCTCAAAATTTGTATTACAAAATCCTATATTACCAAAGTTTGTATATAATTGTTGTTTCCCATTTTTACAAGTAAATGTAAGCATTATTCCTATGTATCTCTTCTTCCACTCTGTTAATTTTTAAAATAAACTCTCAGATAAATAATTCAAAACTAGCGCATTTTTCATCAAAGACTGTAAAATCCCTCATGTTCTGGTAAAATCCTTGCACCAGGTGTCTATTAGGTGCACACTCTGGTCATTTTCACAACACCAGTGAGACCAGGCAGATGTTTCAACACTGCCCCCAGGACCCCAGGTCCTTAACCACACCCACCTCTGGCTCCTCTTGTGTTCATTTTCTACTCCCCAGAATGTGGATCCTAGCTCTGCTCCTGAGACTTCCTGTCTTAAAATTCTCGGTGGTTCACCACTTCTTACACCATAAAATCTCAACTTCTGATTAAAGCCACAAGATCTCTGACACCTGGAAAACTCCTATAAAACCAAACCATTCAGGGTTCTAACATACTATGCTCCTGTCCAGGATGACAGCTCAATTTTGATATCTGTTTAGCTCCATCTTGTCATACGTATGTAACCACCAGTGTCAGAGTGTTTAGTTATAAAGGTTGCCCTCTCCCAAGGGTGATACAAGTAAGGGACAGAACACTCTTCTCATTATCACGGTAAATGTGGTGTTCTAACAAAGTGATCACAACACAGCGAATCTCTACATCTTTTAGAAAAAAAACAAATCATCCTGATGAGCAATCCTACAAAAGTCACATGAAATCATGGAGACAATTTTTCTAAAACAAAGTGGTGGAGGGTACAAAAAAATTAATTAGTGGGTGCCTTCTCCAATTCCACACCCTGACTTTGTAGCACCCATAAATACTTTTTCCCATAACTCTTAAAACTTAAAAAACTTCCATCCCTATTCAACCATCTTGTTCATTTACAAAACTGCACTCTTCCTTTATGCCAGACCCACGGAATCCTAGTTCACTGCTCTCCAAGACCAGGGCTTCTGAGCCGTGTGCTGTCCTTTCCAGGCACGTCCAGATAGAGCCTCAGGGTGCCGCAGTCTGAGGCAGAACTATAGATTTAATTGCTCCAGCACCGAATGTGCAGCGATGAAGGTAACATGGGATAGTCATCACAAGAGTTCCAGTTTAGGAAGAAGAAAGAAACAAGGTGTAAGACATCTGTCAAACTCCTGGACATGGTTGCCAGAGCTCCCCGATGCAGAAGTGGTGCAGAAGGGAAATGATTTCTTTCTTTCTTTTTTTTTTTTTTTTTTTTTGACAGGCAGAGTGGACAGTGAGAGAGAGAGACAGAGAGAAAGGTCTTCCTTTTGCCGTTGGTTCACCCTCCAATGGCTGCCACGGCCTGCGCGCTGTGGCCGGCGCACCACACTGATCCAATGGCAGGAGCCAGGTACTTATCCTGGTCTCCCATGGGGTGCAGGGCCCAAGTACTTGGGCCATCCTCCACTGCACTCCCTGGCCATAGCAGAGAGCTGGCCTGGAAGAGGGGCAACCGAGACAGAATCTGGCGCCCCAACCGGGACTAGAACCCGGTGTCCCGGCGCCGCAAGGCAGAGGATTAGCCTAGTGAGCCGCGGCGGCAGCGGGAAATGATTTCTTAATCAACAACCCTCAATGCCATTGATTACAATCACAGGAAACTTCACCTTTTGGTTTGGGTAAATTCCCAGGAGCTGGATGGTGGGATCATATTGTAGGTCTATATTCAGATTTCTGAGGTTTCTCAATACTGTCTTCCACAGTGGGCACACCAGTTTACATTCCCACTAACAGTTGATTACGGTGCCTTTTCCCCCACATCCTCTCTAGCATTTGCTATTTGTTTCTTTGTATGAGAATCCATTCTAAATGGGATGAGGAGAAAGTGCACTGTGATTTCAATTTGCTTTTCCCTGATGGCTAGAGATCCTGAGCATTTTTTCAAATGTCTGTTGGCTATTTGAATTTCCTTTCTTGAAAAAATGCCTGTTCAAGTCCTTTGCACATATCTTAACTGGAATTTTTTTATTGTTGAATTTCTTGAGCTCTTTATTGATTCTGGATATTAACCCTTTGTCAGTTGTGTAGTTGCAAATATTTCCTGCCATTCTGTTGGTTGCTTCTTTACTTTGCTGAGTGTTTCTTTTGCAGTGCAGAAGCTTCTCAGCTTGATGTAATCCCATTTGTCAATTTTGGCTTTGATTGCCTGTGCTTCTGGGGTATTTTCCAAGAAGTCTTTGCCTGTGCCAATGTCTTGAAACATTTCCCCGATGTTATCTAGTAATTTGGTAGTATTGGGTTGTGGATTTAGGTCTCTGATATTTGCTAAAACTTGTTTGAGTTGGCTTTCTGAAACTTGTAAATAAAGGGTGCTGAAACCTTGGAAGCTATAGAACTATGGAATCAGTCAAGTCTGTTTTTCCTCTAAATGGAAATTTTTGACATTTTTGTTTTTAATGTGGAGCAAACCACTTGATTTGATTGATACCTATCATATCTCTCTTTGTTAATGTGACATAAGAAAGCTGGATGCATTTTCCGCTACTTGGATCCTATAATAGGATACTACAGGAAACTTGGATCTGAGCTGGCCTTACTGAGGAAAGAGTGTCGCTGTTTGCTGTGGCCCACAGTCCATGCTGGCTTGGAGTTAAACAATGGCTGGGTCCTTTATTGCTGACTCAGTGGAGAGCAGGACTACCTGCAGGCATGCCACTGGGAAGAGCTGTTACTTGAGCTTCCACTTTTGTGTGAGAACTTCTTTTACCATCTTACATTCCTGATTAGTCACCACCTACCCTACACTCATCTAGTGTGATCTGGCTTTCTGGCAAAGGACAGAAAAACTAAACTCTATGCCTCAGCCCCATGAATTTGGAGGCAGGGGCCTGGAAGTAGGGCTATTAAGGGTATGAAAAGCAGGGTTGTTGGTGGAACACCAAAGTCTATAGCTGTAAGATAGGAAATCAAAGTCTGGATTCGTTCACTCTGATATAACAAGGTCTCTAGCTTTAGGTGCTTGATTGGAGTTGAGAAGATAAAATTTTTTCAATATCCTACTGTGATTTTAAGAGATACTTTGTTACCAGAAAACCCACAAGCTAGGCTAGAAAATATTCATATGATTGTACCTAAGGTTTGAAACCAATCTTTCAGGAATTGGATTGTTAAAGCAAAATTCCTGGCCAGCTTTCCTTCCATCATGAGTAGATAAAGCAAAACTCTATGTTAGAGTAAGTCTTAATATGTTTGAATTCTTGTCACAAAGAAAGAATAATGTTAGAATTATTGGCAATCCCTAAAAAACTCTGGTTGTTAATCACTTAAGATGTGAAAAAACCCACAGTTTTTTTTTTTTCTTTTCTTGTTCTCTGCCTCACTGTGGATCCATTATTCCCAGCCTGCTAAAAGGCTTATCTGTTTGAGAATCAGTCTCAGACATCTCTCCCCACTGCAATACTTTGTTAGAAACACACTGCTGCAAGAGGCAGCTGGAAAACACAGCCCACAAAGCAGAGCAGAGTGGAGATGCAGGAAGAATAGCGACCTGGAGCCTTGTCGGGGGAGAGATGGGCTCTGTTCAGTGTGATCCTTGGGGCCTGAACGCTGGCCCCTTTCTTCATCTTTCCATTTACATTAGTTAATACATCCACAATGCTTGCTTTTTTGAAAAATTTTTAAAATTATACAACTTTCATGTATTTAATATACGTGGATTCAGGAACATAGTGATATTGCCCCCTCTACCCTCCTTCCTGCCCATGTTCCAACCGTTCTGCCTCCTCCCTCTCTCATTCCCACTCAATTTTTACAAAGATCTGCTTTCAGTTTACTTAATGATCATAAGTTAACCCTAAACTAAGTAAAAGAGTTCCACAGTTAGAATGAAGTAAAAAAGCACTTTTACCCAACAGTTGAGACTAGCACTGACCAATGAGGTAAAGTAAGATTTGGGAGTAAAATGCCACATGTCAAACCTCACAACACAAACTGGTGCCAATTTAGTTCATTAGAATGACCATCTTACTCAGAGAGAAACATGGAGGCTGAGAGCAGAGGCAAGAGGAACAGATGTGGCAGGACTGGCTTGATTAAGAGGACAATGACACACTTCCCAGGCAAAAATAGGCCAGGGCAAGAGTGAGATTTTAAGGAGACTTTAAGGGCAAAGGGATTTTAAGGAGTAAAAGGACATACTTGAGATGTGCCTCTCCATACCTGGGTACCTAGGGGAAATGGGGCATTGTTCAAATGACTGCCACTGCAAGACGAACAAGGCGGGTACTGAGAGCCACCAAAGAAATCACACAGCAGAATGATGAGTGCAGTGGAGTGCAGGGAGCAGTGAGTGACAGTCACGCTGACACCATTCAGAGACAAAACCCAGAACATAATGAAACTGTATTTATGAATTCTTTTTCCTGGGAAACTTTGAAAACAAGATCAGAAAATGTCAATCACAGGATCTCCCTAGAATCAAAGATGGGCAACATTTCAAAATGAAAAAAGTAAAGCCACTTGTGAGAGTTTAAGTGACCATGAGTGGTATGAGGGTGGATACCCTGTCCCAGTCCTAATAATGTAATAATTGTAAATAATGTAATATTAAATTAAAAATAAATTAAATTAAAATTAAATTAATAAATTAAATTAAAAATTAAATTAAAATTAAAAATAATTCACATATTGCAAAAGCTCCATCAGAAAAATGTCCCCTGCCTCCCTTTTCCATCTGATCTTCACAGAGAGGAGTAAGTTGATGCTCTTCTCTGTTCTCTTCCAACCTCTCTCTTGGTGGGCAGTGGGGCACATGACAGTTGGGAAGAACAAGTCTGAGGCTATCTGTTGACAGGCAGTGCAAGAACATGCTTTCTGCTTATGTAAGAGACTAAGGCATGAATTTCCTCCTTGGGAGGGAGGTGGGGGAAGTAGGGGTTTCTGAATTGAAAGTAGTTTCAATTCATGAAACTGCTAATTCTCAGCTCAATTCACAATGGTTAAGATATAGAATCAATCTGCTGTCTAAATAAAGAAAATGTGATATATATACACACATGTATATATATACAAATATGATCTATACATACACACAAATGGGTATGTATATATATAAATATGGTATATATCTAAAATACATGTGTATATATATACACACAAATATGGTATGTATATATATACAAATATGGTATGCATCTAAATATATATATGTGTATATATATATACACAAATGTGATACACACACACACACACACACACTGAAATACTACTCAGCGTCAAAAAAAAAAAATGAAATCCTGTCTGATGCAACAAAATGGATGCAATTGAGACCATTATGCTTAGTGAAATAAGCCAATCCCAAAAAGACAAATATCATGTTTCTCAGTTTGTGATATTTAATATATAGAGTACAAAAATATAAAGTACATTGCAAAATTAGCATCTTGAGATTTTATTATTATTTATAGTCCTGTCCACACTCCTAAGAAACAATGGTCTTTCTACTTTCTACTTACTGAATTCTCTGTTTAGTAGAGGATTAAACATGTGATTATAAAGTAAGCTGAAAGTATGTCATTGCAAAAATTAAAAGAAAAATAAGAAAGAGGGAAGGTGGGGAGGGAGAGAGGAAAAGAAATATTATGTTCTGAAAAATGTGAAGTACATGAAATATGTTCTCTTTGTATAAATAAATTAATTTATTAACAAAGTGCTAATTGTGCATGCACTGAAAATAGCAGTTACAAGATTGACATTTGGGAAGCAGAATAATGAGATGAAGGCGTCCAGTAGAGCCTTAGCTACACATGGGAGGTTGGCGTGGTCTTGTGTTTGTGTGAACGGCTGCATGTTTACGGTCTTGAGCTCAACAGGTGAGTCGCAGATGACTTTCTAGGCCACATGGAAGATCACTTTGCCCCAGAGTTCACAGTCCTCTTACACAAGCAATCCATCTTGAGCAAGTGCTTATGGGTCTCAGACAACATTAGAAGGTCTCTAAAGACCTTTTTCAGAGTTGAGCACTGGTTTCAGGAAGACACAAGGCTGACTTAATTTGGCCTTCATCTACCTGGGATAGCTTGGCCTGGCACTATGAGTGAATTTATGCAATATTAAATCTTATTCTTACACTTTGGTAGGAAAAGCATAGTTGCTACTGTTCAATCCAAGATAGCGAGGTTCTACATACACTAGCAATCCTAGGACATCTCACTGTAAACTGTCCCTATCAGGTCTCAGAAGGTAGTCTGGGGTCAGCTGCTGAAATTTGGTTGTAAAGACCAAGGAGGAAACTGAATTTTGTGGCATGGCCTCATGCTCAAGTTCAAAGCATATTAAAATAATTGCTGGGTGAGTTCCAAGGCCATGGACATACAGATATCTGGTCTTGATAGAAGAGGATCTCAAATTCTGTGTAATTTGGACTCTAGCACAAGGCATAACTAAGAGGATCAGTATTAAAAGGGAGGCAGAGGGAGGACAGGCTGAATACAGGCAGGCTTCACTAAGGAGTGTCCTGATGGGAGACTAATGCCTGCATAAAGATAGATAAGAGTCATTTCAACAAGAAATGGATGCTCTCAGCAAAGACAGACTATGAGGATTTTATTTTTATTTTATATTAAGTAATTAAAGACATTGAGATCGAAAAGTGAAAATAACACTGTCTTTATTCATGGTAAATATGTTCTCCTGTGTAGAAAATCCTACAGAATATACCAAGAAATAAGAAAGCACGCTAAAACAAACACATGTCTAGCAATGTTACATGAGGCAAGATCATCACTTTTCAAAAAATTTAATTAAAAACCAATCAAGTTTTAAATAAGTTTCTATATATTAGTAGTGAAAAATCAAAAAATATACTAAGAAAGGTAATGCTCTTAACAACAACATACATAAATAAACTACTTAGCTGTAAATTTTACAAAACAGTGAATGACCTATGCACTGAAAACCCAAGCACTCATGAGAGTAAAGACCTATAAACACAGAGACACACATTCATGTATGGGAAGATGTGTCATTCAGATGATAATTCTCAAATTTTACTACTTTTCCTTTTTAAAAAGAAAAATTGTTTATCTAGAATTGCAAAGAAACTATAGTAGAAAATAGTTTTGAAAATAGAAGACAGTTGGAGGACACACTACGTAGCATACTTTCGTAACATACTGAAAGGCACAGTAAGGATGAGTGTAGCCTTTGCATAAAGGTAGATCAATGAAGCAGAATAAAGAAAGTCCAGAAATAATCCATACATATAAGAGTAAGCGATTTTCAGTAAAAGTACCAAGGTAATTCAGTGGGGGAAAACACAGGCTTTTTTTTTTTTTTAAGGTTTTAGAGTAATTTGAGATTCACATGGTGGAGAAATGAAATTATTATCCTGAAACCTCACACCATACAAAAAGCAGTTTATGATGGGTCAAAGACTTAAAGTACAAAACTATAAAACTTCTAGAAGAAATACAGAAGATAATCCTTGGACTTTATATTAGAAAAGATTTCTTGAATATGACACAAAAAGCAGAATCTTTAGAGCCCATAAGAATGAAAAATCAGACATCATAAAAATTTAGATGTCTTAGTTTCTAAAAGACATCACTGAGAAAAAAATGATGAGCCACTGAGAAGTAAAACAGACTTCTGATAAAAGGCAAGTATCCAGAATATATAATAAATACTTGTAATTCAACCATAAGATGACAATCCAAATAAAATAGTAAAAAACACTTGAGTAGACATTTCACTTAGTAACATATTCAAATGACAGGGACAATATTGTGGTGGTCGGTTAAGCTGCTGCCTGAGATCCCAGTATCCCATATGGGTGCTGGTTAAAGCCTTGGCTGCTCCCATTCCGAACCAGCTCCCTATTAATGTAGCTGGGAAAGCAGTGGAAGATGGCCCAAGTGCTTGGGCCCCTGCAAGTCACTTTGGAGACCCTGATGGGGTTCAAGTCTCCTGGCTTAAATCTGGCTCAGCCTCAGTAGTTGCAGCCATTTGGGAAGTGAACTACTAAATCATCTCTCTCTCTCTATAACTCTGCTTTTCAAATGACAAATATTTTAAAAATAATAAGATGCAAATAACAATTATATACATGAAAACATCATCAATATCATTGTTCAACATGAAAATGACAGTTCAAACCCATGTGGTCCTATTTAAATATGTACTACAATTCCTTTTATTATTTTTTTAAAGATTTATTTTATTTATTTGAAAGAGTTACAGAGAGAGGTAAAGACAGAGAGAGAGAGAGAAGTCTTCTACCTGTTGGTTCACTCCCCAAATGGCCACAACATGCAGAGCTGTGCTGATCCAAAGCCAGGAGCCTCTTTTGGGTCTCCCACATGGGCACAGGGGTCCAAGGACCAGGGCCATCCTCTACTGCTTTTGGAGGTGCATTAGCAGAGAGCTGGATCAGAAGTGGAGCAATCAGGACTCGAACCACCACCCATATGGTGTGCCAGCACTACAGACCTGGGCTTTAACCCACTGCACCACAGCTCCAGACCCTATACTACAATTCTAAAACACAGGCAATGATAAGAATATGGAGAATTAGAACCTTCATACATTCCTAATTAAAGGATCACTGTCAAAGCCATTTCCAAAAAACCCATTAAGGGATTACTTTTTATTTATGTGAAAGGCAGAGTATCAGAGGCAGGATCCAGCAGGAAGCCGAATTGAAAGTAGAGCAGCCATGACTTAAACCGGCATTCAATATGGGATGCAGCTTTGCAGACAGCAGCTTGAATCACTGTGCCACAACACCAGTCTGAAAACATGTCTTTAGAAAGCTATGTAAGATCCAATAATTCCACTCCTTGGTAGGTTAGGAAAAAAGGTCCACACACAGAGCAATGTTAGTTATAATGTCAAGAGATAGAAAAGATTCAAACATCTATCAACTAGTACATGGATGAACAAAATGTGGCACATTATTAATATGATGGAGTAATATTCAATAATAAAAAAGGATGAACTACTGATACACGTAGCAGCAACATGAATAAACTTCAAGAACATTATGCTGGTAAAAGAAATCTTAACTGAAAGAAATCTGTGAGACACAGATAAGCATCACAAGCTGTAGCTATGTGCTACAACACAGAAAATATGGGACCCTACGACATTTCGGGGGCTGGTATCAATTCATAGGTTCCACTTGAACTCTACACCATCACACTGTTGTCATGGAAGGCAATATCGAAAGAAAAATTGCAAGGTTTCAACCAGTAGGTGGCAAATAAATACATCAGTTGACAACAGTATCTACCATGCTGGACATCCAGGTTTGCCAACAGACTGCAGACTTTTAGCACACTCTGTAATGGAATGACAGCTGCCTGTTTGCTTCCCACCACTCCCCATACACGATCAATTTTCTTCAAGTAGGGTCAATTTTAGCTAATGAATTTCACAGTTACATGTTGCAGTTTCTCCACATCTGACTAACCTTCGACAAAGCAGATCCAGAGTAGACATCAGTTCTTCCTCTCCCCGAAACTACCAATGCTTTTCAGCCATGATCACTGGTAAATCTAGGAACTAGGATTTTGAGATGCAATTTTGATTGCACATTTTCTCTATAGCCCAAGGGTCAGTTTGTTGCTTCAATGTGTTGAGTGGTGGGAGGGTGCAAATGTGAGTGTCTGGATCATCTCATTTGTTTCTAACTGAGTGTATGCACTTAGGAATGAAGCACATGATGGACTTCACAATGGTGTTCACCTTGTGAGGTTCTGAAGGAATTACGGTCATTTCCATGGAAGATATTCAGGTACAAGACTGCGACTCCAGGAAGGTATCTAGTACCCCTGGAGCTATTACTGAGAATAATAAGATAATGTTTAATTTCATCAGGCTCACCAAAGGAAAAATAACTTTTGAACTTTAATTACTTTTGATTTTTTGTAACTTATACACTTTAAAATTTGTCAAGGAATACAATTTTTAGGTCCATATTTGTTTCCAGTATGTTTGAAGCATGACTGTGTTGACTTCTTATTATCAGTGAACTTGAGTGTTATCATTTGATTTCATTGCAGAGCCATGATAGACTGTTATAAATAATGTATTTAGACATAGCTGATGACAGGAAACAGAAAAGGAGGTAAACTTTTGGATTTGGGTAAAAAGCTGCTTTCAACTGAATTGTTTTTACCCATTTCACAGTTTTAGGACAAAATATGTACTAATGCCCTTAGGCAAATCAGCAGAGGACTCAGTATTGGGTGATGGGATTTATGAAGATAACAATAAGAATTTAGTAACAGGTGGATCAAAGAAAAAAAATGTAAGAATTGTAAAGAGAAAACGGGATAAAGACATGACAAGATGAGACGCCTGAAGTTGCTTTGTATTTCTCTCTTTGTTTTGAGTTTCGATTTTGGCAGAGAGCATGGAGGCTTGAAAAGATATTTCAATTTGGGAGAGTGTTATCAGATTGCAGCCTGGAAAGACACAGACAAGCAGTGTCAGTGCTGTACTGACAGAGGAGGGGAGCATTTTTCACATTGTTTCCCTCGAGAAACACAGAATCAGCCAGGTGTTAGTAGGAAAAACTTTTTGTTAAAAAATTATTTTGATACTACCAGGAAATGCCAGGTTAAACAAAGTTCATGAATTGGGAACAGGGGGACTTCATACTGATGCAGTTTCTTTAATGTTATAATTCACAATGTGAATCTCAAAGTGAGGCATGTGATATCGTATTACTTTTCTGAATATCTATGAACATTACCCAGAATATATGAGGATCCTATAGACCATGATTTAGGAAATGTAGTCAGACTATGTAAGGAAGAGACTCCAATTTATGTGATAGACAAAAAGAGGGAATTTCATAGTTCATTTTATGTAGCTGTATTCAGATAAGCTAAGCATTGCCTAGTACATAACCCAAATTTTCTGTCTCAATAGCCTCTAATTTCTCACTCATAATCTTTAACATAGGCAAACTCAAACCTGCCCCTGCATGTGAATCTCTCATCTTATGGAAATTTTTTTCCTGAAAGACCTCCTCCAAGGAATGTCATACAGCTGTCAATATAGCAATCAAGGCACCTGCTTGCTAGTGGACAGGCACCTTCCTGATGTTGGCCTTGCACTGGAGACCGGCAACGTACTGTACTTGAGTGTGTTTATAACGGGTCAGAAGAAAAAGCCCTTCTCAGATAGTTTATTCACCTATAAGAAACATGTTGCTATCTTGGAAATTGTCAAAACACCACCAGTGATACATGGAAAAGACAAAGCCGGGTTTATTGATTATTGCCAAAAGGACAGAAAAGCATTGTCAATGTTTCCAAGGGGAGACAGTAAGGTCTGAAATTACAGAGAATTGGGGACTTTGACTTTTTAAAGACTTTATTTATTTATTTGAGAGGCAGAGTTACGGACAGAGAGGGAAAGACAGAGAATAAGGTCCTCCACCTGGTGGCTCACGCCCCAAATGGCCACAACAGCTTGAGCTGGGCCAATCTGAAGCCTGGAGCCAGGAGCTTCCTCTGAGTCTCCCACATGGAAGCAGGAGCCTAAGTGCTTGGGCCACCCTCCACTGCCGTCCAGGTCATAAGCAGAGATCTGGATCAGAAGAGCAGCAGCTGGGACATGAACTGGCACCCACATGGGATGCCGGCACCCACCACAGGCAGAGCTTAGCCTCTGATGCCACAGCACCAGCCCCAAGGGCTTCAATTTAAGCAGGTCTTTCAAAGAAGGGATCTGATTAGGATTAGGCAAGAATCAAGATAAATTCATTTATGGGGTGGGCCTTTGGGACAGTAGTTCAGTTGCTGCTTGGGAATTTCCACATCCCATATCAGAATGCCTGACTCAACTCTGATAATGGGGAGGCAGTAGATGATGTCTCCAATATTGGAGTCCTGGCCATCCATTAGGAGATCTGGCTTGAGTCTGGGCCCATGGTTTTGGCCTTGCCCAGTCTTGTGGTTGCAGCATTTGGGGACTGAACCTACACTTGAAAGATCTCTCCATATTTCCCTCCCTCCCCCCTTCCCTCCCTTTCTCTCTTTTCCCCTCCCTCCTTCCCTTTTTATCTCCATACCTCCCTCCCTCTCTCCTTCCCTCCCTCCCTCCTTTCCTCACCCCCCCCCCTCTCCCTCTCTCAAATAAAATGCTGAGTAATAAAATGTTTAAGGAGGATAAAATTACTAAGAATTGGTAAAGCATTCCACAAATTTAGGGCAGACACTCAAGTTGCAATTTTAAATTAACTTGCCTTTTTTTCTTTAGAGACAATATAATGAAAGCAATAATGCAGGAACCTAACCTTTCATAATTTTCCCTAGGAGTACATGGGCCTTCTGAGATGTTCCTATTTCTTTTCTTTTCTTTTTTTTAAAGATTTATTTATTTATTTGAAAGGTAGATTTGCAGAGACAGGGAGAGAGACAGACATTGCCCATCTGCTGGTAAACTCCCCAAATGGCTGCAATGGCCAGAGCATCTTCCACTGCTTGCCCAGTGGCATTAGCAGAGAGCTGGATCAGAAGTGGAACATCCAGGACTTGAACTGGTGTCCATATGGGATGCTGGCGCTGCAGGTCACGGCTTAACTTACTCCACTACAGCACTGGCCCAGAGACGCTCCTGTTTCATCTGTGGGAGGACCTCTTACAAGTGAAGCAAGCTGTTGAGCTAAGATAGACAAGGGGGTAGTGTTGTCCCCGGCATTCAGGCTGAGTAGGGAGGTGTACAGTCCCAGATCTCAAATGAGGGAGTTGTCTCAACCACAGTATCCTACTGTGCCAGCCAGCGGGTGGCCAGACAGACACCCTGTGTCCTTTCTACCTCCAAAGGCTGTGCTGGGCAGCAGCCTTGTTGGAACGTCTCTGTAATGACTCTGAATCCTGCACTGCAGTAGTGAGATCCGCAGAGAGGCCAGCACATGGGCTGCCTTGGTGACCTTGGCCAGGGGCAGCCTCCTGGAAGAAAATGTCTCTGGAAGGCCAGGGAACACACAGGCAGAGTGTCACAGACCCACGTAGAAGTCTTTTCTTGAAACCCACTTTCTAGTCTTGTGATCTGGGCCAATTATTTAACCTCTCTCAGCTGCAGTTTCTATTCAATAACTGAAACAGCATACGTAAGGCATCAGCACTTAATAGAAGATAAATATTCTTTTCTTCTCTCCCAATAAATCTATCATTAGAATGGGGAAAAATGACCTAATACATGATATTATAAGAAAATTTAATGGAAAATTACATATTTAAATGAAATCTAGGGTTCTACTGGATAATTAATGACAATACTATTTCTTTAGTACACATAATATAGAGCCACTTTCTTTAAACAATGGTAATGTTTTAGGAAACTAAATCTGCATGACAAAAACAGAAATGAAGATACTCTTTCTGAATTTCTTTTTTTTTTAATTTTTTGACAGGCAGAATGGACAGTAAGAGAGAGAGACAGAGAGAAAGGTCTGCCTTTGCCATTGGTTCACCCTCCAATGGCCGCCGCGGCCAGCGCACTGTGGCCAGCGCACCGCGCCGATCCGATGGCAGGAGCCAGGTGCTTCTCCTGGTCTCCCATGGGGTGCAGGGCCCAAGCACTTGGGCCATCCTCCACTGCACTCCCGGGCCACAGCAGAGAGCTGGCCTGGAAGAGGGGCAGCCGGGACAGAATCCGGCGCCCCGACCGGGACTAGAACCCGGTGTGCCGGCAAGGTGGAGGATTAGCCTAGTGAGCCGCAGCGCCGGCCACTCTTTCTGAATTTCTAATCTGTCTTTGCAATCAGTTACTTAAAATTATAGTTACTTCAAAAGTATAATATCTTAATTTTGGATAAACAAGCTCTTGGCTATTTGCTTAAAATAAAAGACAACCTTAGTGACATTTAAGTTAATTTCACTTCTTTAAAATTTTAATCAAAAAATTCTTCCTTGTTATTTTTAAACCAGATATATTTGGTTCAAAGATGTAATTACTATTTTAAATTAACTTGTCTTTCACCTTCCAGGACAACATAATGAAAGTAATTTTGCAGAAAACTGACCTTTTCTCTAGTCTCCAGCAATATTGGCCCCAAAATAAATCAATATTCTAGAATCTATTTTCAGGTGGAAAAAAACACATTATATTCATAAAAGTGTCAGCATTTCTCTGAAGTCCATTTCTCATCAATTCAAATACATGTAATTTATCTTTAAATTATAACTAAGTAGCAAAAATCTTAGCGATACATTTTCTTCAGCAGCGTGTTAATCTTTTAACTAGTGTAAGTGGAAGTCTGATCTCATGCCCCTTATTAATATATCCTGTTACTGCAGTGTTATTAAGGGATGATGACTGTGAGTTCAACAGTTCTGATCTCCTTGGTTCAATATAGCGAATGATTGAAGTGCAGCGAGGTGGTGATGCGGTCAGTGAAGAATCAGTGTTTTTATGGCAGAATAAATAGATTCCTGAACAAGACAGGTACTCTCCTCCCCATCAGGATGGCTTCCTCTGCTTACCCCACCCTCCCCCTTCTGTTTTGAATACTTCCAAGAAATTTTCCATTTTTGAAAATCTAGTCTATGTAATAGTCTTTCCTTATTTTGTTTTTATTTATTTTTAACTGATTTGAAAGAGTTACAGAGAAAGGTAGAGACAGAGAGAGAGAAGTCTTCCATCTGCTGGTTCTTGCCCCACATAGCCGCAACATGTGGAGCTGTGCTGATCTGAAGCCAGGAAGCCAGAAGCTTCTTCTGGGTCTCCCACAAGAGTCCAGGGGCCCAAGGACGTGGGCCATCTTCTGCTGCTTTCCCAGGCCCATTAGCAGAGAGCTGGATCGGAAGGGAGCAGCCGGGACTCAAAGCAGTGCCCATATAGGATGCTGGCACTTCAGGCAGGGCTTCAATCCACTGCACCACGAGCTCTGGCCCCATCCCCACCCCCTTCTTATTTCTGACTCATCATACTACCAAGCATTTCAGTCCATATGCTGCTCCTGATATTTTAATGGGTCACTAATTCTATGCTCAGCTTTGCTATGCCATTTGATTGCATTCTACGAACATACTATAATTGCCTAGGGATGCTATCTACACTTACATTCTCCATCACTGAGTTCTATTAACATATTGATAACTACCTTAGTCATGCCTAAGCTTATTAATGCTAGTATTGAATCTTAGGCTTCCTTGCTGTATTAGGTGGGATTAGTTCATGCAAATTTTTTTTTAATCATAGCTTCCCCTTCTGCCCAAATGCAGTCATCATTCAGCTCCAGTTTTTTTCCCTTTCTCTGTGGCTGATTTGATTACACCAATATCCCAATGTGCTCCAGTGGGGTTGCCATATACAAGGACCTATCAGGAGTATTTGTCAAATTAAACTGAAAATTGGGTCCAGGAGCTGAATCTGTCTGCATTATGACAGCTTGCCCAACTTATTTTTGCCCATTTAAAATTTTCCATATTGCAAAGAAGTTATGTAGATTCATCCAACCTACATGACACTCAATTGAGAGTTTTGAAAAAATAACAGAAAACTGATAAATGCAGATATGAGCCTTATCCAGCAGTGGTACTCAAGAGGAAACACATATCATTCCACTGTAAATTCATGCATATTCAGATGTGGTTTAAGATGACTTAATAATTTAGCAAATATATATAATCTTCTTCATTAAGGAAGATGAAGTCTGTAGCAAGAAATAGCACCTGGGGCCGGCGTGGTATAGCAGGTAAAGCCGCCACCTGTGGTATCAGCATCCCATATGGGCATCTGTTCAAGTCCCAGCTGCTCCTCTTCCAATTCAGCTCTCTGCTATGGCCTGAGAAAGCAGTAGAAGATGGCCCAAGTCCTTGGGTCCCTGCACCTTTGTGATAGACCCAGAAGCAGCTCCTGGCTTCTGGCTTCAGATCAGCCTAGCTCTGGCCATTGCAACCATCTGGGGAGTGAACCAGCGGATGGAAGGTTGCCCCACCCCCGCTCTCTTTCTCTCTCTGCCTCTGCCTCTCTGTAATTCTGCCTTCCAAATAAATAAATCTTTTTTTTTTTAAAGAAATAGCACCTTCAGAACCAACAACACCAGAGTTACATGGATAGAATGAATGGAAAATGGGTGATTCTATTTGGTGGTTTCCAAACCCTTTCACAATTTTCACATAAAATGCATTTACTATTTATTACAGAAATTTTCAAACACTTGTGAGAAATTATGACACTTCAAAACCTGTTAATACTGTGTTCTTTAGGTCAAATGAAAAAAATCATGTGAGTTATTTTAACAGGTTATTTGAAGGTTAAAGAATAATAAATCCTGGGGCCACAATTCTGGGATTCAAATCCAAGCTCCATCAGCAAGTAACTGTAGATATCCTGACTTCTGATATCTCAGTCTCTCCTATGATATGGGACTAATAATAGTAAGGCTCTCACAAAGGCTGAGTTAACATGGGGAATATGTTTAGAACAGTTTCTGGGTCATAAAATTGCTATATAAATGTGAAACATGATTATTACTATTATTAGAAAGATTAGTAATAGTATCAATATTTTTAAAATAATAGTGCCTCAAAACAAGAGAACTAAAAAAAAAAAAAAAAAAAAAAAAAAAACAAACAAACAAAAAAAAAACCACACACACAGAAACATCTTCCAGGTCAGATAAAAAGAAATAATGATAAAGTAAGAAAATTTTAAAAGTAGCTTAAGTAACATAAAGAACAGTCTTTTGTTTGCCTTGAGCTGTTAGTTAAGATATTAGACACAATTTACAATTCTCAGATGCCACATTTGAATGACCTTATTAACAAACAAAAGAAATCACAAGAGAGTACACCATGCTTGCATTTGACAACACAGCCTTATGTCAGGAATCTAAATAAGGAAACAGGAGACTGCGGAAGCAGGCTGGCTTCCTTCATGCATCATTCCAAGTGTTGCAACATAATCACAGTGATAAACGCTCCCTCATATAGCTTTGCATCATTGTAGCATGTCGCGAAAATTAAAAGCATGCATCATCTTCCGGATAAAACACATACATTCTGGAAAAAGCTAAAGCAAAATTTAGCCAACATTTTAGCAAAGGATCATTAAATTGGACTGTCTCTGTTCAGTGTTGATCTCTGCTCACAATAAAAATCGTAAGTTGCTTTTGCATAATCATTCACCTGATGTAATGCACACCTTGTTGCTTATAATATACTAATTACAGATGGTGGTAATTGAACACACTGAATAAGCCCTGTTATCACAAATCTTTATTTTTTGGAAAGATTTGAAACATTTCTCTGAAACCCTATGTGTATGGGTTCATGTGTGTTTATGTTACATATCTCATGATATCTTTAATTTTCATTTTCATAGTAAAACTTTTGTAGCTTTAATAATGAGATTTTAGAACTGTTACCTGTTATGAAATCAGACACAAATTTGTCACATGCACTGATTCTTATCATTTGCATAGGTACTATTAGAACAAATATTTAAACTGCATTTGAAACATACACTGTGACACTTGCTATTTCCAAACCAAGATAATATTTATTTTTTAAAAGACTATGTTTTGAGAAATGCTTGTAATAGCATAAACCAGAAGTCTATCACTCACTTGAGAAAAGAGTACCCCCATACTAAATAGGAATAAGGTAGAAAATTAAACTGATGGCATCAGTCACATAAAAGCAGGCATGCCTTCCTGTGTAATCAAACTGATTTCAGCCATTGTCACCTTCTTCCTGTGTTATCTTTGAGATACACTGAAGCAATCTATGTGACTTGGGTGGACTGGTTTTAAGCAAACACTTCCTAATCATTTGGAGAGCTCTCTCTGCACCTGGGAAAGGAGCGGGATGCCTCCTGGACATCGCTGACCCCAGAGTCCGGTATGTGCTTCCAGAAAGAGCAAGAGTGCTATGCAGTGACACTTGCTCTGAAAAAGAGGGCCCTGTGTACTGGCAGCATCAATGTCACATTCCTGATTTCTTATTTCTTCCTACCAGTCAAAAGAGAAGTAGCAGAGGCAATTATAGAAAGAGAAAAAGAGGAAACAATGAAAACACCTCTGATTTTACAAGGCAGCATTTAGCTCTACCCCTTCCCTTGAGGAGGGAAGGCCCCACATGTTGCCCAAGAAGGCACAGTACCAAGGCTGGTCCCACCAGTCCCAGAGGAGGAAAGGAAGTTGTATAACTACTGGGGAAACCTAAGGCTTCAGAAACTCTATTGCTGGATTAGAAAGTTCTACGTTTACTGAAAAAGGTAAGCACATTATTAAAGAACACATAGCTACAACAGAAGAAGAGAGGTTTCTATATCTCCCTAAGCTCTGAAGGACTGATGGAAGATAAACAGTTCCTTCTTGATTTAGAACGTTGAGAGCATTCTGTGATGTGGATAGGTGCAGCACAGCTGGCTGAATGCAGGTAGTCTAACCTAGCAGGAGCAGAAATTCTACTCCTGCATGAACACTCTTGCTGCTGTGACAGAGTAACACAGACTTAGCGGCATGAACAACATAAACATACTATTTGACAGTGCTGTAGCTTGGAAGTCCCGAGCAGGTGTCTCAGTTACAACCAGGTGTCAGCAAGACCGTAAGTGAGAATCTGCTTTTGTGCCTTTTACAACTTTTAGAGATCATGCACGTTCCTTGGCTTGTGCCCTGGTGATTTCACCTTCCAAACCAACAGTACAGCAACTCTCTAAACTTCCCATCTTCACTTCCCTCTGACCAGTCCTTCTGACCAACGCCTGCAAAGGCTCTCTGCTTTTACAGATTCACCGTGACATTAGGCCATGCAGGAGTCCAGGGGCATCTCCTCAGCTGGAAGCCCACCCCTCAACCCTCTGCTGTGAAGCGGTATCCTCACAGGTGTGGACATCACTGTGCCTACAATACCCTATTCATATTTAACAGAAATTAAAGTGTTTTCCCCAATGGACTTAAGTTTATCAAAGAAACCCTGCTCTCTACCCCATTCAAACATTCATCTTAGGTTTGCTCCATATAATAATAAAATGTAAGTTGTTATACATTATAAGTTGTACTATTTTAATATAATATGAAATACATACTTGGTCTTCATGCCTGGTTCCTGGAACAAAGAATTTCCTATGTTATAGGAGTGCTGGGAATATCTGTTGTTCTAATATCTGCTCTTTGACTTTGGTTCTTTACATGAAGCCCCTAAGTCTCATAGAATTTCCTGATAGAGCATCTTATGGTCCAATGAGGTGACTCGAGGTGGGCTGCTGGACACCTTCAGGGAGGGGCTGGCTATTAGAAAGGCCCATGGCACGATTAGGCCCTTGGATCTTCCAACCCCACTTGCCATCATTCTTGGAAGGAGGAGAAGCTAGAGGTGGAGTTGAGAATCTACTCAGTCCTCTGTGTACACTTTGGATGTTTTGGTGGGTGAACACATCCATGTGCTGGGGGGTGGGGGTGGGTATCACACCTCAACTCCACAGGGACAAAAGCTCTTGTACTTGAGAACCTCCCAGGCCTCGCCCCATGCCCTTCTTTATCTGGCTACCCATCTGTATCCATGTACCGTATACCAAAAAATAGGGTGCAAATTAATTAGAGGTGAACTCTGTGACTGATCATTAGAAATCACCAAACCCAAAAAGTGGGTCATAGGAACCTCTACTTGTAGTCAACTGAGACAGAAGTGGTGGTGACCTGGAAGCCCACAGCTTGTGATTGGCATCTGAAGTGAGTGACAGGCTTGGAAAGAGGCCTTGTGAGGCTAACCTATGGGACCTTCACTGACTCCAGGCAGTTAGTGCCAGCACTGCAGTGTGGGGCACTTGGTCTGTGTCCAGGTTGTTAAGGAATTGTTAGGTGTGGAAAAATCCTCTATCATCTGGTATGAGAGTGCTCTGTGAGTGAGAGGGCAGAAAATACAGTGTGTTTTCCTTTATTTGCAAGTTAATAATAACTATAATATGAAATTTTGAATTTCTTATGACTAGTTTTATAAAATATATGGTAGATTATCAATGTATTTATGTGAAAATAATAAACTGCAGGTGGGTGTTTGGCTTAGCATTAAGATGCCAGCTAAGAAGCCCATGTCAGAGAGCCTGGGTTCAACTCTTGGCTGTGTTCTCAACTCCAGCTTCCTTCTAATTGAACTGTTTAACAAGTTTGGTCCCTGCCAAACATAATGAGAGACTTGGATTGAGTTCCTGGTTCCTGGCTTTGGCCTTCTCCAATCCCAGCCTTTGTAGGCATTTAGGGATTAAGCCAGCAAAGAGGGGCTTGCTCTTTCTCACTCTCTCTCACTCTCTTTTTCTCACTCCCCCTCTCCCTTTCTCTCTGTGTCTCTAATAAAGCAGATTTTCCAGGGAAAAGAAAATTGTAAATTACTAAATAGAGAATCAAATTCAATGAACTGTCATTTGTTCTATCTGCTTTAGTATGGAAATATCTTATGAAATAAAACACAAAGTATAAAACTAATATATGGCAAAAAATAACAAAAAGACATCCTGATGCAGCTACTTCAGCATTTTCAATAAACAAAGCACTTTTAGCAAGATGCTCTGAAGTCAGGAGGGGAGTTCTGCATGTAATGTAATGTCTTCAAGGTGCCCAGCCTCATTTCAGTGTAGCGCCATTCCTGAGTTCTAGGAAATAAAAACTCATTCCTAAAACCGCAGTGGATCATTGCTGTCATAGGTTCTTCTTGTATTCTGTGTTTACACAGACTGTGACTAGGTAACAAGGATTTAACTCATTTCATTGATGGCTCACTGGGCCCCCCTATATCTGAGTTAGAATCACATAAACAATCTATTCTACAATGACCTTTAAATCTAACAATTCCTAGCTACTGGGAAATTAAGACTTAATACCATATTTAAACTGTCCAAACTTTATATCATTGCCTACAATAGTTAATAAATGACATGGATTAAACCTTGTGGTGAAAAAGATTCACATTGATTAGTCATTTGTTCTTCAAGAAGAGATAGGTTAGGTTTCAGAAACTAGGGAAAATTTAAAGTTATTGCAGTCCCCAAAGTGGTTACTGTGTAAATAAAATTAGAGCTTGACAACTCAGAAAGTTCTGATAGTGTAACATTACTCCCAAACCAGCTAATTAATATAAGTATTGTCGACAGAAATGCAACGTAGGTTTCACTTTGGTCATTTAAACTGTGGCCAGACAGCACACCGATGTGAAATGCATGCTCATTCTACAAAGCAACTGAAGAAAGCCCATGGCATTTCCAGAGAAATAAACAGACCAAGTGAGCCTTACCTTCAGCAATGCCTCCTGCAGTCTGCTAATCTTGAGTAAATGCGTCTTTGAGATGGTTAGAATTGTTGACACTTTTTAGTACTTAATTCATTGTATCTACTGAAGTTAAGCAGTCAAGGTTCTTAAAACTCTGTTCCTGTTATTATTGCAAAGCAAAGCATCTAAACCTACAGGGATAGATTTGGAGATTTGGGGTAAGGTTTCTTAGGAATGGAGTGCTAAGACATACAGAAGTTCATTTGTTTGTCACAGGAATCTACAAAACTTCCTTGATGCCTGTACCTAAGCCATATCCCAAAGAAGTTCCTAAATATCTACTATTTTATTTAAAAAGTAACAAATGATGTTATATTGTGCTCAGTGGCCAAATTAACACACAGAACTTAAAATGAACTCAATTTAACAAGAAATTCTTTAGAAACTTGAAAAAATTCAAACAAAAGCATAATTTTAAAGGAAAATAAGTATGAAAACAGTAATAGAAAATTAATCTTTAATAAAATAAATAGTACCCTGAACTAATTCCATCTATAAAAATGCTGCATGCATATTTATGCATAGGCTCACCTTTCAATGGTCAATCAGTTATTGTGGTTAGTACTAAAATATATTCTTTTGAATTCTAAAATATAAAGGATAAGTTATTGTCAATAAGTATTTTTGTATTGCATTACTAATGTCACATGGTTTTTAACATCTGATGTGTTGAACAATCTTTCTGCACTGTTACTTTGCTTTAATTTTGAACTGAATAAATATAGGATTAGCTGAAGATTCTCTTTAGTTATCAGATAAATGCTATGGGTGCATACTTATCCTCCCCTTTACACTTGTATATGAAATAGTGTCCAAAGCTTCCTCACCTACTGCTTTCAAGCTACAGTCTGCAGAATTTATAAAAAATATCTTCAAAGGCATCATGCTATTGCTATCATACTCCGTAGGAAGCACTTCCCTCACCTTGATGTTCTTAATGATGACTTTCCATTCAGTACAGTATTTTAGAAACATAATTTGAAATAAACGTCTCATTAGTATCATGCCTTTAATCTCCACCCTCTAAAATATTATTTTAAAAATACTTTTTTTGTCCATTTCTGTGTCTACCGAGAATAAGAGGAACCAGCCTATTTTCTGAAAAAAGTTGTCAGTCATTTTAGAAGAAGGGTTAGCACATGTTTTTAACATATTTGCCCTATACATCTGACATTATTTTTAATATTTTTCTCCTCTGAAATACTAGCTACATATGAAGCAGTACGAATGTGTGGTGATAACATACCATGTGTTATGTTCAAATCACCATTGGCATAAAACACTTAGTCTAGACACACTGAAAATTAGTAATACTACATTTATAATCCAGTTACAGCGAAAACTTTATTAAAAACACTGTGTCTGGGTTTTTTTTAAAGAGACAAAATACTCAACCATAATAGCAGCCAAGAGATTTGGATCATAAAAGAGGATGAATGACTTGAAGTTTAAACGGTCAACTAAACATATATTACCTAACTCTGTGTTCCCTCTATTTGAATGTATCCCATAAATCAAGTCAGAATCAGTAATTTTTAAATCTACTTTATTAGTTTATCAGCTGGTATATTCACTGGTGCATGCATTGGTTGGGTGGTTGATTGGTTTCCTGATTCTGACAAGCTTGGCATAGACAACCTCCATTTGCTGATTGCTTGCATATAATGCATTATTGAGAAAAGCTTATATGTATTATTCAGACTTTAATTTTTGTGTATTATATACTAATTAATGTAATCCCATCCAACTACTCATTAAGGAAACAATGTATTTAATAAAAAAGAAAATAAATGAAAACAAAAAATATACATTTAAAATGTCACCCACCTCATTTTCAGAACTGATTCTAATGAAATATGTGAAATAAAATTATACGTGTAAGGTGATTTTATTATTTTTTCATACTTCTCTTGGGCCTCCAACAAACCTCATTACTACATTGTTTTATTTTCCTCCTAGAAGCAGCATTTTTTCCTATAAGGACAACATGTTTTAGTGAAAACAATGATACTTGCTGAATCCTTACCTAGTGTCTCAAGACCCATGGAAGTCAAGGCATTGCCTCTGTCTTGACACACAACACTAGATGTCAACATCCATGTTTGTTTGGCAAGATGTCTTCATCCTGCTCTGTTTTCTCTCAAACAGCTCCAGTATTAGCAGTGTAATTCTTTACTCTGAAATGTGTCTTAATAATGTATTCAGTCCCTAAACGTCTAACTATCACCTTACCACAAATGGAACATGTCCCATCTTTCAGATTTTATTTTAGAATCCATAACTTTTAAAAGAAACAGAATACAATTATTAAGAAGACAATAAAATAAAAATAAAGGTTATTGATTTTTCTGAACCCAAACCATCCAACTGCCTTGTAAATAACCTTATGGAGAGGGCATTGTGGCCCAGTGCATTAAGTCACTTCCTGGAGGGCAGCTTTGAGTCCTAGCTGCCCCACTTCTGCTTGCCAATGATCCCGAGGTGGCACTGACAGCACCTGGGCCCCTTCCCGCACATGGGAGACCAGAACGGGGTTCCTGGCTTCAGCCTGCTCCATCCCTAGCTGTTGCAGCAATTTAGGGAGTGACCTAGTAGATGGAAAATCTCTCTCTCCCCTGTCTCTGTGTAACTTTGCCTTTCAAATAAATAAATAAATATTTAAAAAAAATAAAATACAAATAAACAAAGAATATATCTTCACTCTTACTGTGTAAAAAAAATCCATGGTTTGATCTGGAATGAAACTCCCTGATAAAGCCCAGAGAGCCGAGTATTTCAAATAAGTTTTGTTTATCTTAAGCCTCTGAGAGACAAAGTGCAAATGCTTGTAGAATAAAATATTAATCCTAGGACCCAACCCAGATTCAGTTCACAAAGACTGGATCCAACTAGGGAATAACTTCTCACAATGATTTTAGGTTTCCTTAATTAGCTTTTAAATGTTTGTTTACAAATCATTAACCACATAACAAAGACAATGAAGGACTCAAGACCACACTGACTATATATATAGTCATATATATATATGTGTATATATATATATATATGTGTATATATAGCCACTGAAGAAAAAATCAGAAATGAATGTAAGAGTAAGAGGAAACAGCCTATTTTCTGAAAAAGTTGTCAGCTATTTTAGAAGATGGTTTATAACTTGTTTTTAAGACACATGTCGGCCGGCGCCGCAGCTCACTAAGCTAATCCTCTGCCTGCAGCGCCAGCACTCCAGGTTCTAGTCCCGGTTGGGGCACCAGTTCTGTCCTGGTTGCCCCTCTTCCAGTCCAGCTCTCTGCTGTGGCCCCGGAGTGTAGTGGAGGATGGCCCAAGTCCTTGGGCCCTACACCTGCATGGGAGACCAGGAGGAAGTACCTGGCTCTGGATCGGCGCAGCGCACCAGCCGTAACAGCCATTTGGGGGGTGAACCAACGGAAGGAAGACCTTTCTCTCTGTCTCTCTCTCTCTAACTCGGCCTGTCAAAAAAAAAAAAAAAAAAGACACATGTCCTATATATCTGACATTATCTATAACACTTCCTCAATATGGTCATGAAAAACAAAATTTAGAGCACAATACTTGAGCATGCACAGAATTTGTTGAGAATTGGATGCAAAGTAAGTTATACCAATATTAGGGGGAAATATTAAGTCTAAAGGTTGTTTCTTTAAAACTATCTGTCTTCTCTGGGTCACGAAAGAAAGTACATACATTTGTATTTTAATTAAATACTTTTATATGGTCTATTAAGCAAGCAAAATGCTAGAAGAACTGTAATTGTAGTGTTTTTCACAGTCTGTGAAGCTTATAGACTGGGTAGCTAATAAACAAAAATGTAGTTCTCATAGTTCAGGAAGCTGGGAAGTCCAAGATATAGATCCAGCAGCCTGGATAGCTGCTGTCGTGGTTTTCTCATTGTCATGGTAGAAGGGGTGAGGAGTTCCTCTCTGATCTCATAAGGGTGCTAATGCATTTACGAGGTTTCCATGCAAACAACCACCTAGCCCTGCCTCCTAATGAGACCACAATGGGAGGGCGGAGTTGCAACTCAGATATCAACAGAGCCTCTATTTTTTCCTCCACATTAAGCAGAACATAGAATCAATGATGGCCAAACCCAGTCTCAAACCTTTGAAGAATTTCACCAGGGGCCAGCGTTGTGACGTAGTAGACAAAGACGCTGCCTGCAAGGATGGCACCCTGTACAGGTGTGGCTTTGAGTGCTGGCTGCTCCATTTCCTATCCAGCTCCTGCTGATGTGCCTGGG